>NC_067476.1:40517660-40527660 GCF_947179515.1 Apodemus sylvaticus | reverse complement strand
TCTAACTTCCTGATGGATTTCTGACAAAACCCATTCCCACATTCCAACATTCCCTTTTCCCTCTGGTTTGTACAGTGCAGTCTATGAATGGAGTCTTATTTGGAAAAATGGTCTTTTAGACAGATATAAGCCAGGAAAAGATAAAAGTTCTAAAGGTCTCCTTGAAAGGGCAGCATCCTGGATCTTTTAGATGGTCAGAACTTCAGTGGCCAAGAGTTCTTGTAGGAAAGAGACGCAGAAAAGGAAAGCCCGGGTAAAGGAGGCATCAGAGAGACACAGCTACACGTCCATGGAGCCATGATTGCTGGGGGTCATTTGTAGCTAGGAGGGAAGTCCAGGGCCTGGCTCGGAGCCTCCAGAGTGAGAATCACTTTCTGTTTTATAAGCCTCCTATGATGGCCAGAAGCTTTTCAAGTCCCAAGAACCAGGCTCCTACTATTGCATTGTTGTAAACTGCCTGTGTGAGTGCTCTTTCTCCTTCAGTGAAGCCACCAGGTCACTTACGCATGCCACTCTGCCAACCTGCCTGCCAGAACTGGCGAAACACCACGTGCTTCAACATGAAATAGCACCATTAAGGTGACAACACATTAATGCAAAGGTTACCCATATGCCTATGCTGCTTGGATTTGCGGCCAGCATCCCCACTAAGTAGCTATGAAGCTGTGGTGAGCCAGTTACCCTCCATGTGTGCCTCGCTTCTTGTTCAATGAAATGGGGAGAATCCACAAAAGGTCCTAAAGACATGACAGTAAGTATATGTGATGTCCTAATAGGATTCATAGACAGAAAACGGTAAGCTAGAAATGAGGAAACCTGAAGGAAGATTGATGTCAGTGAGAACCAATGTACTGGTCTTGATTTCTTAATTGTAGAAACAGCATTGTACAAACCTGAAGAAGTTAATAATAAAGGGAAATAGGGAACGTGGGATGGGCTTTGTCAGGAATCCATATATAAAATTACTGAACTAAAAACGTTATACCAGGTATCTCTGAGTGGGGAAATGTGTGTCACCTTCGAGCATGATAAAGATTTAGAAGGTGCCCAGCACACAATAAGTCAATGCAGAGTTAACCATATGTTTATCTTCAGATTGCTTGGATTTTATACCAGCGTCCCCACTAAGTCACTGTCAGCAGGAATCACTGTCAGCCCCTGGCATTTCACAGTTATTTGCAGGACCTAGAATACTTCATGTCTTAAAGACAGACTTCATTTTAAAAAATGAGAAAGCCCTATATTTGTGATATAAAGTATCTGAAAATATTGCTTTAACTATGATTTTGTCTCATTCCAAAGATAAGTAAAACTAAATCAAATACCTCAGTGATTCTTGTATGTCAGATATTTTCAAATTGATATCAACCCTACTATTTGCGTATTGTTCAAAGGATTCAGATTTAACTCTCCCTTTTTCTGAGAAAAAAATAATTTAAGAAAAGGAAACCTACAAGTCACAGATATACCCTTGAACATGACCTGTCTGCTTCTTTACACTGACCTGTTACTGAATTCAATAAAAAAAACCACTCACATTATATATATATATATATATATATATATATATATATATAAATTGGAGACAGGGTTCCTCTGTATAGCCCTAGCTGTCCTGGAACTCACTCTGTAGACCAGGCTGGTCTCAAACTCAGAAAAATCTGCCTGCCTCTGCTTCCCAGAGTGTTGGGATTACAGGCGTGTGCCACCACTGCCTGGCATGGTGACCCTTTCTTAACTGCTTTGAGGTCCAATAACACAGACAGACAACACAGACCCTATATATTCATTTCGATTACCACAGCAATAGGAGAATTATTGATAAAACCTAGCCATTGTAGGAAAACGCCATAAAATTGATAACAACCTTCAAAATTCAAGCAGTGTTTGGACACTGTAAGAAGTGAAGGTGCTCTTAAAAGAATTGGTGTGTTGAGAAAAGAAGCTCAGAATCAGAGTGTTCCAGAATCAGTGGTTCCTTCACCACAGGATTCAGACAGTGCAATGAGAACAAGTGTAAAACATAACCCAGCATCCTCACCTGGCAGGAGGGATCCTACTCCAAGAAGGGAAGGTGGTGCCCTTAAGGGAACTACTCTTCTGGACCCTTTGCAAACCAGATAGGTAGATGACAGAAATGAGAACTTGATGTTGTGACCAAAAGGGTCAAGCTAAGGGCTGACACAGCAAAAACTTGGATACTCTGTTCAGAGAGGGGAAAAAAAATCAATGGAAAGTAGTGAATAGCTTGGGGCCTGTGTCCCAAGGGAATCCAACTGGGTCATTCGCACTGAAAGTATAGTGCCTGGCCCTTTTAAACAGTCAAGGTCAAGGCTTGGCTCTGAGCTGGAGATATCTCAGAGGCCATATCTTCACTATCCCTAAAACAGACTTGCCCTCTGAACTTCTCTTAGAGACCCCTACCCTCCAGGAAGCCTGTCTGAGGAGTCTTTGAGGAGACAATGCACTCAGAAGACAAGAGCAAAGCTTCCTTATAAAATCTGACAGCCGTGCAGCAACTTATATTGGATTCTGGGTTTCCTTGACAGTAGGCTCAGCAGAATCCCAATGATCTCAGACACGGACTCTCTTTTCAGTAAAGCTGAGATTATATTAGGTGAAAAAGATTCAGGGATGCCAAAAACCAAGGCAGAAATAAGGTTTTCCCCAGGAAAGCAGGTTCCTATTTAACTGTTAAACAAAGATTAACAAATTTCTTCCCTGTGGAGCTTTTTGGAGTGTTTACTAGATTAATGGGCACCATGACTTTCTGACGAGGGGATTTAATAAGCTATATTAAATAAACTCTGGCACATTTCATTATGAGGGTGAGGATTAACAGCTTTCTTTAGAACACAGTTTGGGAAACCAGGTACTTCTACCAGCAACATTCATAAAATAAATCATTGTGTCAGTTTAAATCCCCTCCTCCTAATCTTTGGTTGCATAAAGTTTAGACCCTAAATCACTTTAAGAACAACTGATGCCACACAAAAGATGTCCAACAATCCTCCAACACCTGAACTGGCAAAAAGGCTGACAGCCATGTTCTTCATGCTATTGAGCCTTAGTCTAGAAATGCCTAAGATTTATAACATCTCACTACATGCAAGGTATGTTGTTCTCTCATATGTGTGTGTGTGTGTGTGTGTATGTGTGTGTGTATGTATGTATACGTGTGTGTGTGTGTATATATATACATGTATATATATGTATATATGTATATGTGTATATGTATATGTATATATATCTTCCAAGATATTCATGAGAGAACAATTCTCTTTTTTTATTGTTGTTGTAGTTGTTGTAACTTTAAGAATTTTAATGAACTTGTTGATACAAAACTATTGTTATTGGGCATGCTGGTATACACCTGCAATCTCAGCATCAGGAGGCTAAGGCAGAAGGATCTAGAGTTCAGGGCCAGCCTGAACTGTACAGCAAGACTTTAGCTAAAAGAAAAATCACAGCCAGGCAGTGGTGGCGCACGCCTTTAATCCCAGCGCTTGGGAAGCAGAGGCAGGCAGATTTCTGAGTTTAAGGCCAGACTGGCTACAGAGTGAGTTCCAGGACAGCCAGGATTACACAGAGAAATCCTGTCTCAAAAAACCAAAAAAAAAAAAAAAAAAAAAAAAAAAAAGAAAAATCATGTTCTTACTTTAATGTTGAATTTCTATTGAGCCTTTGGTTGATTTATGCCTGGGTTCAACAGCCTGTTGCTGTCTTGATGGAGGTGCTGAGTTAGGATAAGAACAAAGGCACTCCATACAAAACAGCCAACAGAGATTGCGGGACATAAAGGTGCTTTTCAGACTCCCTCAGAACCTCCCAAAAATTGGGCAGCGGTGTTAAACACCTTTAATTCCAGCACTCAGAAGGCAAAGGCAGGCACATCTCTGAGTTCAAGGCCAGCCTGGTCTACAGAGTAAGTTCCAGGCCAGTCAGGACTACACAGAGAAACCCTGTCCCAAAAAAGCCTAAAAAGAAGAAGGAGGAGGAGGAGGAGGAGGAGGGGGAGGAGGAGGAGGAGGGGTGGAGGAGGAGTGGAGGAGGAGGAGGAGCTGGAAAAAAAGAAAAGAAAAAGAGAGAGAAGGACAGAAAGAAAGAAAGAAAGAAAGAAAGAAAGAAAGAAAGAAAGAAAGAAAGAAAGAAAGGAAGGAAGGAAGGAAGGAAGGAAGGAAGGAAGGAAGGAAGGAAGGAAGGAAGGAAGGAAGGAAAAGAAAGAAAGAAAGAAAGAAAGAAAGAAAGAAAGAAAGAAAGAAAGAAAGAAGGAAGGAAGGAAGGAAAAGAAAGAAAAAAAGAAAGAAAGAAAGAAAGAAAGTAAGTAAGAAAGAAAGAAAGAAAGAAAGAAAGAAAGAAAGAAAGAAAGAAAGAAAGAAAGGAAAAGAGAAAAAGAGAAAAATGAAACAGAATTCCCATAGATGACAGTTTACTGAAGCCACTTTGAGTCTGGAAATAAACCTTTAAATTCATTACTTCTGTGGTGGTATTAAAACTCATCTTCAATTAGATGCCAGTGGCCTTCCCCTCTTTCAGTGCTAGAGACATGACTAGCCCAGTGGCATCTGAAGTAGCCTGTAAGAACAACATGTGACTTAGCCCATTTGGTGATTATATGGCCACTTTGCACTCGGTTCTCCAGCCTCTTCCTTCATGTTTCAGTGCATGGATAGGATTCAATGAACCAGTAACTATCAGGAAAATCCATAAAATGGCAGTGGAAGTAATAAATCCTCAGTGGATCTCAGATACTCTGGTCAACATTTTTCCTACTTTTTAAAGGATAACAAGTTCCTGTTATGTCACAACTACATACATTGTCTTTAAGAACAGAAGAAGCTTGATTTTCTTCCATTTCAAATTAATTTTAGCATAAGATTACTCACCTCACCTGCCTTCTTACAGTGGCTTAATGAGAAATGCATATATATTTACATACTTTTTCATGTACATACTAAACAGATACTGACATATTGAGTTAACTGGGAGACTATTTTGCTATCAAAACTAATCCCTATTAGTCTAGCAGCAAAGTCATAGAAGATCATGGGGCCAAAGGGATTTTTCAAGTTTTCTTTTATTCTTCAGGTGCTTGGGAAATTCCAGAACTGAAGACACTAGCTAATCTGACTTTTACTGGACTGAAGGAATGTTTACAGAGCATGTGAACAGTCTGGCCATAGAGTTCTTACATACAACGTCTAGACTCTTCTGGCTCTGCCTTGCCATTCCCTTTGCAGTGCTAAGCTCCTCATGACTCTCCAAGTCATTAGAATGTATCAGACCTCACTATGACTTGGATGATGGATGGGTACAAGGTCGTGTCTCTCTGCTCTAGAAAAATCTGTCTGGGATGGTGAGGTTATCTAGGAGGCCTTTCATAACTGTTCCAACTCTTCTTGCTCACTTCATTTATCTCCCAGCCATGAGCAATCATTTATACATCTGGTCAACCTTGGGTATACTTGCAGAATGCAAGCACTTGTCATTAGTTTCTTTACTTCCACCACTGTACAAGCCAAACACTCATCACCTCTGGCTTCCAGTGTTGAAACAGCCTCCTGTGAGCTTCCCGGCTTCCATCTGTGCTACCTCTACCTGCAGTCTACAGTCTACTCAGAGTGATCTCTTCAAAACATGTCCAAAACTGCCCTAAAAGCTGCTCTTTTCATGCAAAGTACAAATTAGTTTCCTGACTATGGTCCCTGGGCTCTTGGCTCCCCGTGGCCCGTCTCCCTGTGGCTGTAGGCTTCTCCACAGAAACCACCCCAGCCTCACTTCTCTTCTCCCAGCAGCCTGGTCCCAGTCTTTCCATGGCAGCCATGTAATTCTTCTCTCTGGGCTCTGTCCAAATTACACCCTAGCAGAGACTCTTCTCTGGCCTTCCTTTTGAGAACTCTCTGATCTTAACTCATGGCTATTTCCTCAGCTTTCACCACCCACCCCTTGTTGCCTTTGTGTGTTTATATTTGTCTCTCTCACTATAAACTCCCAGCAGCAGGTGCTTTGTCAGTTTTAATTTGCACTGTATTCCCAGAACAGTCCTCTGTGTGAGTTGAGATCTCTATGGGTAGCTGATGAATTAAAGAAAGAAGAAATACATGAGAATCTATTTTTTCTTTGAACTTGCAATGCTTGCCTTATTATAGTTTCAAATAACAATAGACAGTCTTATTAGAAACATATGTATATATGTATATATAAACTATATATATTTCAAAATATATGTGTGTGTGTGTGTGTGTGTGTGTGTGTAGTGTGTGTATTTGGCCCATTTAACAACTCCATTGAGGAATCCCAGGGCTGGAGAGATGGTTCAGCAGTTAAGAGCACTGACTGCTCTTCTGGAGGTCCTGAGTTCAAATCCCAGCAACCACATGGTGGCTCACAACCATCCATAATGTGGTGTGTCTGAAGACAGCTACAAGGTACTCACATATAATAAATAAATAAATAAATAAATAAATAAATAAATCTTTAAAAAACATTTGAGGAATCCTGACTCCTGGAGGGATTTATCATTTGAAATGAAAAGAATTAGAATGCCTATCATGTTTGCAAGCTGAGAATAAACCACCCGGCTCCTAGTGTCTATTTGTTCACATGAACTTCTTGCCATAGCAAACCATTTGCTTGGTTCATAGGTAGAAAAGAAAAATGAAGGTGAGGTGGAACTAGGGAAAAGTGATGAGTCTCCTCAGAGGCCAGTCAAAATAAACTTCTACTCACAGGTGTGTGTGTGTGTGTGTGTGTGTGTGTGTGTGTGTGTGTGTGTACACGCGCGCGCTTTGAGAAAAATCTCATCTTGAGTTTTATTTCACAAGGAAAAAGCCAGAAAGGGCTCAGACTTCAAAGTGATTTCTGCCTGCTGCGGGGGAAGGTCGCCCAAGAGCCGATGCTCAGCTGGGAGGGAGGATCCCTGTGTGCCTGCTGGGCCCCAGAGTGGGCAGGTGGCAGGCAAGCGCCAGGCCTGAGTTCTTAGACATCTCACAGCCCAGAAAGTGCCAGGCTGCACTCAGTGCCTGGCTGCCCACCAGTGGCTGCAGCTTCCCCCCAGAGGCCGAGCAACATGTTTTGTTTCGTTTTGTTCAAGTGGTTTGAACTAGACTTCAAACAGAGATGGAAAAAGAAGGCGCATGCAGTCCAGGATAGCAGCCTTGACTCATTTTCAGCAGTGAAAATGACGCCACAAGATGAAAAAAGCAAAGAACTGATGGCTACAGATGGGCTCAGAGTAGAACTAGAAACCTCAGCTCACAGAGGCCCATTTAACAACTCCTTTCTCATTGACATCTCTTTTTGTGAGAGTCTTATGATTCCATGAACGTCTCTTATCTGCATAGTGATACTGAGCTCTGGGTGGTTGGGGAGGATGATCAGGGCAAGTGGCCTATCTTCAAGGCTCTGCCTTAAGAGTAGCAGTAGCATTTGGATAGCTTCCCCGAGTCTCAGTCTCTTTATCCGGTAAATGGGTATAAAATCACCTCTATGGGGTTTTCTTTTTGGGTGTGAATGAAACGAGGCAAACTGATGAACTATGTAGCCGTGACTCGTACTTGGTAAGCATTCAAAAGCACTGGCTACAGAAGGCACAGACGCTGAGGGAAACAGATGGGGAGTACCATGACACGGACGGAGTCTAAGCTGAGTCTGCCAGTTCGCACAGGCTCCTGGAGTTACTGGGAACTGCAAGTGGCTCCAGATGAGGAGGAACAGATTCTAGGTACAGCTTTCTGGTGAACTGCCTGAGGTGACATCAAGGAAAAACACAAACTGCTCCAGAGCACTGCAGTCTCCAAGCCTTCAGCAACTTGTCAAGACTTTCTTGTCTTACTTGTAATTAACAAATCCGTTCCTTATGTCCAGTTTTGCATTCCTTCCTTGAAATTCTCAGTTCCTACAAAAGTCTGGATCCATCTCAAAATGGTGTAAGTCAGTCTTCCCTGATAACCTGAAAGGTGAAAATTATTATTAATTCATAATCTAGGAACTGAATGGCAGAGAGCCATCATCATCCCTACAGACAGCAGGACTTGGCAAGGCAGCAGTTTGATCCCAAGCTCCCTACAGCTGACATTAAAGTCTCCCTATTGCACCCAAGTTCCTCTCAGCATAAGCATCAGGAATTTAAAGTAGGCTCTGTACTCTGCAGGTGCTCGAATACTAACATTCATAGCTCTGCTGTTCACAAGAGCCAAAAGCCAGAAAAACAGCCTAAAATTTCATTTCAAGCTAAATGGATCAGCAAAATGTCTCCTATCAGTACAACAGAAGACCGACCACTCAGCCTTCAAAGGGACTGGACTCTGACACGAGCTATAACATGGACAAAATGTCAAGATATTATGCTAAGTGAAACAAGACAGTCACAAAAGGACAAAGAATTCCACGGAGTGAGTCTTGAATAGTTAAATTCAGAGATGTACAACAGAATGGGGAGGGGGGCTTCTAGGCGATGGGGGGGCCGAGAAATGCTGTTATCATTTAATGGTAAAGGTAATGAAAGAGGTCTTGAAGCAGATGTCAGCTTGTGAAATGTACTTAATACCACTGGATTATATTATAACTAATGACATATATTCATTGCCACCGGATGTATACTTAGAAATTGTAGTGGCTATCCCTAGTTGTCAACTTGACTATATCTGGAATGAACTACAGTCCAGAATTGAAGGCTCAGCTGTGATCCTAATCTGGAGGCTGGGAGATACAAGTTTCTGACCTGGATCTTGGCTTGGAGATCTTGAGGCATAGTGGCTATGAATTCCAGAAGTTTAAAACAGTGAGATCTCTGAGTTCAAGGCCATTTGGGATTAAAGACGTGGTGGCACAGACCTTTAATCTAGACCACACCTTCTGCTGGAGATCTACATAAGGACATTGGAAGAAGGAACACTCACTCACTCTTCTTCCCTTGCTTGCCTTGTGGGACTAAGCAATTGCTAGATCTCTGGACTTCCATCCACAGCTGCTGCTGACCATTGTTAGGGAGTTGGACTACAGACTGTAAGTCATCAACAAATTTCCTAACTATATAGAGACTACCCATACGTTCTGTGACTCTAGAGAACCCTGACTAATACAGAAATGTTTCAAATGATAGCTTGTTTGCCGTGTGTATTCTACTATAATTAAACAAATATGTAACTCCTGCCTAAACTGTATGGTCTAGGTCAAGAGACAGTTTTGTGCTTAATACATTGTGGACATTGTATGGCCAGAAGACTAAACATATCCCTTTCAAAAACAATTTTCTTAAAGGTCTTGAAACTGAAGATAAAGATGTCCACTTCCAGATTCTGTGACTCTGTGATACCCACATCCAAATAAGCCATAGAAGTCTACAAACAATTCCTGTGCAGACCCACAAAGGTGTATCCACAGTAGACTCATTTACAAACAAAAACCCAAACAACCCCAAGAGATGTGCCACTGGCACTTAAGTAAAGCAGTAACCAAGCAAGGGCCAGCCTAAGTCCATGGTCATTGTTAAGGCCACCCAAGATCCCGTTGGTTTCTCCTTCCAGCTTAGTTCACATTCCCAATCCAGGAGTGTATTTACGAGCACTAGGGCAGGCTACGGGCTCTAGACAACCATTCTTTGATAGGGATGAATGGCTGGGCCAACACTAAACACAGCGAGTCAAACTATTTAATACAGATCCCCCAAATCAGGGACTTCCTTCTACACCTTCTGAATAAAGACCAGCTGAGGGCTTACCTCTTAGCTCATACTCTATAAAGAGGGTCAAACTCTCAAATGTAGTCAGAGCCTCCAGACGTGACTCTAAGCAAATGCAATGGCCATGTTCTGTAAGCTTAACCACTTTGTCTGAAAGTGTAGACAGTATGGCAGGATCTTTGTAAGAAATACAAAGATTTAGTCACCTACAATAAATGTGGATTTGTTATTAAA
Source organism: Apodemus sylvaticus (assembly GCF_947179515.1). Lineage (NCBI taxonomy): Eukaryota > Metazoa > Chordata > Mammalia > Rodentia > Muridae > Apodemus > Apodemus sylvaticus. Next base: position 40,517,744 of record NC_067476.1, on the reverse strand, counting down.
GATTTATTGGTCCAACAGAGAGAGGGTGCTTGGGAAGTCTAGGAGGAGTGGGACCTTAGTGAGATGAACCTCCAGGAGCATCTA
>NC_067476.1:39423788-39483788 GCF_947179515.1 Apodemus sylvaticus | reverse complement strand
AAAAACAATTTCACATTCTTTCCTGACTTGTGCCCATCATCTGCATTTGGTGTATCACTTCCTAACATTGAGCCTTTCTTGTTCTTTTCTACATGTTACACTGTATCCATATGGGCATTTGTTTACATATATGCATATAATATTTACTAGATTCCACATATGAAGAATATAGCATATGGTGTTTCCTAAGTCTCTAACGAGACTTAAACTCAATCAGTATTTTAGTTCATTTTTATTAATAATATAAATTGATATGCAAACCTTGTGCCAACCTATCAAAGCCAGTTTCCTAACCACTTTATAATAACTCTTCTCCTTCAAACCGTCTCATTAGCTTTACTCCAAATGTGCGCCATTAAAGTAGCTTCCATTCTGTGGGAGCCAGTTTAACTAAAGACAGATGATGATATACACTGTAAATCCATGTGAGTGCACAGAGGTCAGCTAAGGCGGTGGTTCTCAACCTGAGGGTCGTGACCTCTTTGGTGTCAAACAACCCTTACATGGGGTCGCCTATTAGATATCCTGCATATCAGATATTTGCATTACTATTCATAACTGTAACAAAATTACAGTTATGAGTAGCAATGAAATAAAGTTATGGCTGGGATCACCACAGCATGAGGAACTGCATTAAAGGGTCACAGCTTTTAGGAAGGTTGAGAACCACTGATCTAAGTCTAGAAGGGCAATTAGCGTACTTATTGTAAAATGCTCCTCACACAGCCCAAGAGACAGGTGCTGAACAGATACACAGCCAGTGTTTACCCATATGTAAATGTTAGTCAAACTGTTTTTGCTTTTTCCTTGAGAAAGCTCTGAGTTCCCTTTCTCTCCCATCCTGGAGAAGCAGGCACATTCTGCTTTGGTGATCACTGTCTCATGCATTCATAAAAATTACTTTCCTCAGAGACATTACAAGTCATGGTAGCTCTAGGGCTAGCTAATTCAGCAGCTGAGAGGTCGTTACTGTGGTTTGGGGTACCCTCCACCTCTGGAGAGTGTTAGACCCCTCCAAATTTCATGTAATGCTGCAGATATGCAAGTCATAATCACTGTCACAAACCAGTCACTGACAGCAGGACCCATTATACTGAAATCATCTTAACTCAAGATTCTCTCCCTGGGACAGGAGGCATACCCAGCTAACCCATAAATATGTGGTCACCTGAAAAGTAATCGAAAACAGATTTGTGACTGGGTGGTGATGGCACATGTCTTAATCCCAGCACTTGGGAGGCAGAGGCAGTCGAATCTCTGTGAGTTCCAGGCCAGTGCAAGTCTACAGAGCAAGTTCCAGAATAGCCAGGGCTACACTGGGAAACCCTCCCCTTCCCCATGTCCTCCCCCTGAGTCAGTCAGTCATCAATCAATCAATCAATCAATCCCAGAATCGTGGTAGGAAGGGTAGAAAGTAATGTGAGCTTTCTACAGCTTTTTACAGTGATTGTGGATGAACCTAAGCCTGGGCAGAACCACCATCCTACTGAGGCAAGTTTCATCCCAAAGAAATAAGCCATGGTTGGTCCAAAAAGCAAGGGAAGCCAGGACACAGGGGGCGGCTCTGTGCATATCTGTCACTGTGTGTTTAGGACAATGAGAGTAGAGCTACTCTTCTTTTATTCCCATGGATTTTTTTAAAATTCACACGTCTAGTTCCACATCAGCAAGTACTCAATAAACATTAATAATTGATGTTATGAATCTCAAGTAATTTAGAGCCAAGCCTGACAGTAAGAGGATCGTAACAGACTATATGGGAATTATGACCAGCTCCAAGTTTTTAGAAGTAATTCCATACCCCCCTTACAAGAATGGCAATACACACAGCGACTAAATCCCTGTAGAATGTGGCCAAGTCTAGGCTTTCCAGACTACAGGAGCATACGTCATGAAGACGTTAGGAATGTTCGCACCCTATGCCATTAGGTATGCTTTTAAGGGCCAGCCGATACCACTTGAGAGATCTATGCTATGCTGGCCAGCTCTTTTTGTTTTTACTCCCTGTCTCTTCCACCCACAATACCCTCCTCTGTGGCACTCTGCGGCCCACAGACCCATCTTGTGGGTTTAATGGGGTCTGCCGCCTGAAACTCTTCTTTGGTCAATCTGGGTTCTTTCTGTATTTCTCTCAGGTTGGCACTAACAGCAAAGAGACAGCTTCCTTGATGATAGGAGGTTTTGAAGCTACAAGGAGTCAGAAGCTGTGCAAGGTCACGGTGCCTTAATAATATGCATGCCCCTTCTGAGTCAGAGGGCTCCAATATCTCCAAAGATATCAAAGGTCAAAATCAATTATTTGGAAATGATAACATATGCAATGGATTTAGGAACCAGTCATTAAAACAGAGCCAAGGAACAAACACAGGGAATGCATGTCTGATATGAAGAAGAAGCGTGTCCCATGAGCATGTACGGACTCTAAACGGCACAAATGCAGTATATGCATCTTGATTTGCACAATGTCTTTCATGTGCTAAAACTATGTCACGCAGGGTGGTGGTGGTGGTGGTGGCGGCGGCGGCGGCGGCGCACGCCTTTAATCCCAGCACTTGGGAGGTAGAGGCAGGCAGATTTCTGAGTTAGAGGCCAGCCTGGTCTACAGAGTGAGTTCCAAGACAGCCAGGGCTACATAGAGAAACCCGTCTCAAAAAAACAAACAACAACAGAGAAAAAAAACAAAAAAACAAAAAAAACTATGTCACATAATGTACCACTTTGCTTCATTCAGTATATCCTTTGTGCGAAAAGGCCACCCAGGATTGACAGTTTCGCCCACTCTTCTCCACCCCTCAGGGATAACAAGCCAATCCACCACAGTGTGCGACCCTAGGTATGCTGGGTAAGGCAAGAAAGTGCTGAGTCACTGTGGTTCTATGTAAACTAGACGAACATTCTGGGCTCATATCGGTCTACGAGTGTCAGCGGGAGACTTTGGAACTAAGAAATTCTCCCGTGCTAATGGCAAAATCCATGATGAAATCCATGGTCTGCGTCCTGTCTCTGCAGCATTTGTTTTACCTCCTGACATTCCTGTCTATGGGACACTTCTCTCTGAAACCTTCTCCTCGATCACCTACACACTCACAGAAGCCCTTAAAGACTACACTCACGCTACAAAGACAGCTGACCAGCAACAAAGGCAAACAAAATCAGAACTCCTACAGCTAACAGTGAGATAAGGCTTCTAAGAGCCTTCTTCACGGAAATCTGCTCACCCCCCTTTCTGTTTCTGTCCCCCTTGGACCAGTGACAGCATTCCAACTCTACTAGGAAACAAACACTGCTTCACAGTGTCCTCCTCTGCTTTCAATTCTCAAGGAAAGGGCCACAATTTCAGATCGGCCAGACAGTGAACAGATATTACTGTATCTTCTGAGTTTAAACACCATTTCAATTAATACTTTGCAAAGCTATCCCCCTCCAAGAGTAAGTCCTAAAAGCTGACTCTGAAGCCTCCAATTGTGTCACATACTTGTAATCTCAGCACACAGCAGGCTGGGGCAGGCAGGGAGAGCACAAGCTTGAAGCCAGACAAGGCTACACAGCAAGACCTTCTGGAAAAACCAACAGATAAGTAAATGCTTTACGTGGGCAAGTTCCTCAGTCATAGAAGAGCTGTCTCAATGGTTCAAAGGGCTTGCTGTGCAAGACTGACAACCCGAGTTCGATTCCCGGATTCCACAGTAGGAGGAGAGAACTCCAGAAGTTGTCCTCTGACCTCCACTCACGGTGGCATGCATACCCATGTTCACGAATACACGTGCAGATCAAACGATACGTGAAATAAAAGCTGTAAAGAAGAAGCTGGTATCCTAGACTACAATTTCATTTTTGAACCTGTTAAAAGTTCACAGACAAGGGGTGTAGTTCAGTGGTACAACATGAGTCTAGCAGGTCGGAAAACTTAGATTTGATCATCAACACTACCAAAAATACAAAGAAAATCCTGCCCAGCTTCCAAACTGAGGGCACGGCTACACTTAGTACTTACTCCTAGGCCGGCAGGCAGGAACACAGCAATCAGGGAAATGTGTCACTGCAACCTACTACCCCCTTCACCACTTAACCAGGAGCAGAAGAGCACCGCAGCATGGGAAGAGGCTCACAAGACATCTATGCACTCAGCAGTAGGAAGGGCTTAGGACTCCAAGAAAGGGATATTTAGATAGGCTTCCTGCTTAGCCTGACAGAAGCGAGAGGTAAAATGGTGTTTTCATCCTTATGTTTAAGTAGAAAGACATCTAAACTAAAAATCATGCTAGACCCTGAAGCCTACTTGATTAAAAAAAGAAGAAATTGAAAGTAAACAAATGATTAGTTGGAGATGAGTGACTTTCTGAAACTCACCTACGGAGAATATTTAGTTATCATTATTAGAAGCTGTTTTTAATCCTTCCTATCAAAGCAGAGATATAAGTCCCAGGGTTCTGGAAACCAAAACCACCATAAATGAGACACTGTGAGAAATGGTCAGACGTTGTTTGTCAGGCTTTAGTGAGTTCACAGGGAACTTACACGAATCAAAAGAGATATAGGATATAGGGCAAGGATTGGGGACTCAGGGACCTGTTGGGCTCAAGTTCAACTCCATCACAGGTGACATCAGGCAAACTGCTCTAACTTCCTGGGCCCTGGTTTACTCAAATGAGGATTAGGGATAAAATATGTAGTAAAGCCCTTTATGACTGCCTTTATGACACTGTTCTAATATTACAGCACAGGTTCCAGAATTCCTAGATTTCCTTGTGAAGTCAGAAGGCTGCAATGTGATTCCATTTTAGGGATGACCGTGAGAAAACTAAAACCCAGAAAGACTTCACAGCCCCATAGACCAAACACTTCTGTAAACTGGGGGAGAGGTAGTTTTACAACTAAAACAAGCATTTAAAAGACAATTCAGAGCCAGGTTTGGTGGTGCAGAGCTTTAATCCTGGTACCTGGGAAGCAGAGGCAAGCTGACCTCTGTGAATTCAAAGGCAGTGTGGTCTACATCTGGGAGTTTCACAACAGCCTGGCCTATCTGTCTCAAACAAACTCACATATAAACAAACAAAAACCCAGTTCAGAACAAACCCATTCTAGAAATTAACACAATTCTCCTGTGTGTGTGTGTGTGTGTGCCTAGAAATTTATTTACAAACGCTCTTGCTTGTCTCTTACACATTTATTCCCATAAGTTACAAGTTAAAACTAAAGATTCGATGATAAAAATAAAAAGTTTGTTCTTCCCTCAACAAGGTGTCATAGTGGTTGGACAAGAGCATGAACCCATTTTTCTAACTAGGAAATACCTGACCTAACCAAAATAAAATCTTTACTATTGAGTTTGAAGTGCCTGGTGAAAACAGTACCTCCCAGCGATTCTGGCAAACCTCATTATAATATGGATTATAGCTCTACCAGCCCAGGGACATGGCTTTTAATGTTCTCTGGGAGATAAAGAATTAATCAGCAACCCAGAAAAGAAGTTGTCTAAAAATGGATGATTTAGTCAAAGTAATTCCATTGTCTCTAAAACTGTGCCCTGGATCACCAGGCATCAAAACTCACAATGGCATCAAATAAATTGCATGTGGTTAAAGAGACAAAATGTTCTTCTGGCTGTTATGGGGAGCAGAAAAGGGCTGACTAGGAATCAGTTATGTTTTAGCTCCACGATGAACATGAATTATGATAATTTAGACATTCTGGTGGTTCAACCAAAAACAGCATGAAAATCAATACTTTTGAGTTCCACCAAAAGTTAAGTTTGTGGCATCAAAATTGCTAGATAGAAACATGGAAGTGACCTTAAATTTATTTCTGGACTTTCCCACCTCCACCAAAATCAGTGACACTATTTCCCATCCCTCACTGTCTAATCACAGTAGTTGGGAAGCCTGGAAACATCTTGGCCGGTAAGAAAAAAGGTCTAGGAAGGAGGAGTCTCGAACACAGGCAGACACCAAAGTTCCTTTGCTAGGCATACTTGTCTTTGTAAAAGCATCAAGATCTATTTATGATGCTTTTTGATTGACACCCACAAGCATTCCGGCTGACACAGACTTTGCTGATTGTAGGGAAGTCCCTGTGAGCTCTTTAAGCAGCCCAGATGAGCAAAACACTCAGAACAGTACCATAATGAGCACCTCTCAGGCGCTCATAAATTCTTTCATTCCCAGCAATCAAAAAGCAGCTGTTAAAATCCAGGACTCTTCCCAGTAGCAGATCTGAAATACCTCCGGGCTGCCCAGAAAAGCTTCACAACGGCTTTCTTCTCTTCCTCCCTCCCCCATCCCAGGAGTGCCAGCCTGGCAGGATAAGGATGACCCAGGAAGGGGGTGTGGGTGGAGGGGAGTAGCGGATCTGGTGTAAGCAGAGACGCAAGACTCCCTTCTTTTTCACCACAAAGAAAAACCAACCCTCTGTGCCAGCCAACCAGGTTTCTCCTTCCCTCCCCCAGCATACTAACTTTGGTAGTCTGATGAGTCTGGCATTTCCAGGGTTCGCGACCTCAGACACCCTGAGCCCTTTTCCTAAAAAGATCTTGAACCGGGAGCTAGCGGTGTCTGAGCTTCTTTACAGGTTAAGACTCAGCCTGCCTTTACCTTTTAACTAGCCAGGACGCTACTCCGGGGGGTCAAGTTCAAGATGAAGGTGCTCTCCTCACCACCCTGAGTTCACTCTGCAGGAACCTGTATTACTCAGATCAGTCCCACTACTCCAGGCACAAGGATCTGGGGCTGCCAAGCCGGAGCAGAGGCACCCTGAAGAAGACTGTCACAGCTCGGCGTCCTCCGCCCTTGGCCGCGGCGCCGGGTTTCTTCTTTCTACCTGGCCACGGCCGCATTTCCTCCCGGAGCCTTTACACAATAAGTCAAGTAAGTTTTGGGAACGCCAGTCCAGAGATCTTGCTGTCTGCAAACACCCTACACAATGCCCAGGGCTTCCTTCCCAGCCAGCCGTTCCGGAAAGCGGCCGCGCCGAGCCCGGGGGCCCCACACACACACCCAAAAGTCCTCCAGGAAGAACCTGAATCCCTATAATACCTCCAAAGTAACTACTGGTCGCCCAAGGACAAGGGGACTCGCAAACTTGACATGACCCTTCATTTAGCTGGCACTACTAAAAGAAAAAAATCTTCAAGGTCTAATCCCAAATCATCACCCTAACACCACCAGGGAAAGAAATTGGCGTGCATCTGCGAGCCACAGCCTGCAGGAGCGAAGCACACACTTTCAGCTCTCGGTGGGCGATGCGATTTTCCCCGCTGAAGTTCTCTCGGGAACTTGACCGGCGCACGGCGACACTCGAGACCCCGCGGTGCCAGGCGCCCCGCCTGCACGTCCCCCTACCCACCAGGTGCCCGGCGCAGCCCAGGCCCTGTCTAGCCAAGGGGCCGAAGAAGCCGGCAAGGGCCGGCTGGGAAAGTCCTGCGCACCGCGTGATCCCAATGTCCCCCTAACCCGGCTCTGCTGCAACCCGCTCCTCCCGGAGCGCAGGAAACGGCCTGCACCGACTCCCCGGCAGCGCCTAGTCCCAGGCCGGGAGCTCCGGCGTGCCCGTGCCTATTCCCGGAAAGCTCCCACTGGGCCCGGCGGAGGAGGGGGCGTCCCGAAACTTTCCCACCAGCCTCGCTCTCGTTTCCCAGGCTGCTCTCCGGGACCCCTCCTTCCCCGCCGGCTCCGGCAACTGAGCCGTCTGCGGACTCCCGGGGGCGGCAGCGGCGCCCAGGCAGCGAGAGTTACCTGCCAGGAAAGTTTCCAGCTTTCGGCGCGGTTCCCACCCCGGGGGCCGGGCCTCAGGGCGCGGCGGGCTGGGCGCTTGGCGGCTGCGGCTCCTGCGGCTCCCGAGCCGGGCTCCCGCAGCTGCCACCGCGGAGGCAGCGCTCCGGCCCGTCCCCGCGCCTCGCTCGGCCCACACCGGGACCTCATTGGCAGCGCGAGTCCCCGCCCTTGCGCGTGTTCCGGAAGGCACCTTCCCAGTGCGCGCCCGCCGGGGCTGCGCCTCCCGCGCCCCTCCCGACCGGAGCTGCCCCGGCTCTGGGACCCGCTGGGGCGCGGCTCACCAACTTTCCGCCCGGCGCCTTCGCCCCTCCTCACCCAGCATGTTCTCTGCGGGAAGCCAAGCTTCCCCCGCGGAAGGTGGCTCCCCTGGGGCCTCGCCTGGACCCCTGTGGGACAGGACCAGAAGTGCGATTAGCCCTCTCCCCCTTTTTTAGCCATTTGAAAATCAGTAAAGTGGCCCAGCCTTCGGTCTACGCTGCTCTCTGAAAGCATCAGAGGAGGACATATGGGAGCAATTAGCCAAGCTGAAGTTTCCGCGGATGCCTTAGGGTGGCTTTGTTGGCTTTTCTTCCCCTCACTTAACTAAACACAAACAAATACATTTCTTATTCCAAAATGAGCTGAGAAAGATGGAAAGTGCAACTCGCCCACTGCACCTTTTTCTTTCGGGAAAGTTAAGTTGTGGGTGCTGGGGGGAGGGGGGGGGCGATCAGTGACTGCCCAGGGTCGGGGGTGCGCTGCCTCCTCGAACTCTGAGGCTGGCTGTTCTGTCTGTGCTAAGTCTATTGGCTAGGGTCTAGCTTCCTTGTCAGGAGGAGGAGTCCTGGAGAGAGAACAGACAAAGATGCTATTATTAAGTAGGCTGGTGGCAGTAAATTAAACTCCCTGGTTCCCAAAATGTTTTGTTATTCCCAATAGAACAAAAGTTTGAAAATGGCCTAGGGAACTGGAAGACCTGTGTCCTCCCTCCACAACCTCCCAGGAATCCAAGCGGCCAATTTATATGTAGAAGGCTCAGCCCTCTCTATTCCCAAAGCCCTTTGGGGACCCCCTTTCTTTGCAGAAGGATCAACTAGAAATTCCAACAGAAATTGCACTCAGGCTGCCCATCAGAGTGCGGAGAGTGAAGAATACAGAAGTTGCTATAAATGGGTTAATTGGCAACCCCTAACCTTTGCTGTGGCAAACCCGCCGTTAAAGACAACTGTGTTTCAAACAACTTTCCCTGTAAAACCTTCAACCTCACATAGAGCTTCCCAATATAAAGATAGCTGCAGGAATGGTGTCCACATTTAAAGTTCCCGTGAAAAGCGACGGGAAGCAAAAGGCTGATCAGTCTCTCCATAATAAAAAAAGATGGCTGAAATGTGCTGGATGTTTTTCACTCGTATATTCAAGGGCCTGATTATCACTGTGTTTATATTTATGCAGCGAAAGTATTCCAGCCTTTACTCAAGCAAAGCACGCTATGAATATTCAAAGAAAGTCAGGGCGTATGGTAAGCCAGGAAGGTTATAGGCATCCCCCCACCCCCAATGCCTGGTTGTTGAGTTAACTTCTCTTGAAATACAGTCTGTAAAAATGTGGTCTTTCAACTACAATGATGAGACAGTGACCCAAACAAAAGACAAAAACTCAGTAGTCCAGTCTGAAATACTAAGATGTAAGAGAAAACAGGTCCAGGTGATGCTTCTGGATTGTTTGTAGAGGTTTAAATAGGTAGATAGTGGGTAAAATTCATAAATGTTTGCAGATTCTTCTTGGACTGTCCCTACTTATCTTTCCAAACTTCTAATAAAATTGTTCAAATTGAGCTTTGAAGGCAATTGAGTTTCTTCCTCTCCACCCTCAAACTTGCCTCAGGAACAAGTAGAAAAAGCACAGAAACTAAGTATGCTAATTTCTTGCATCATTTTTAGTTTGGGTTGGAAGTGTTTGGTTTTATAGTTTCAGAAGTCAAGGACACTGAAGGAATTTCATCACTGACTGTTTGGGGGCGCTTAACAACCTACACAGGCTGAGAACTAACAATCTAAAATGTGTACACAGAAGGGCCCTGCTTCCCCTCCTTCCTGTAGTATTTATATAATCCGAACTACGTGTCATTAAGCACAATATGACCTCCTGCTTTAAATGGATACTATTATATACAGTATGTAGTGTCATCGACATCAAAGGTGTCTTAAGCTGTGGGTGAAAATGACACATGTTAGAAAGGTCAAGGCCAAATATAAACAGAGCAAAAAAAAAAAAATCACGGGTAAGAAAATGGGGGAGGGGCTCATAAAGATATGTCATATAAGGAAGGACAACTGGAGACTTTTCTAAAACATCTTGATATCTGAGGTATTAACTGAACATCGGTTCAAACAATGAATTTTTGTACTTAAAATGTGCTTTTCCCTTAAGAAAAAAAAAAAAAGGTGCTTCTAGTTGGTTGTTTGCCAACTTTGTATTTCCAGAGGCTCAAGAGTCGCCACCACTTGCTTTTCTCTGGTCTCTCTCCACAAACCCAGTTCTAAAAGTTCACAAATTCCCTGTATGTTTATAACAACTGGAGAGAGAGAGAACAGAGAGAATAGTAGATTGCACAGATATTATGTGGCACACACATTCCTTAAATATACATGTGATATACTGGGTTCCATTTTTAAAGTTTCTGTCACTTTGCCAACAATGTAGCTTTTTCTCAGCAGACCGAAAGAAAACAGCAAGTATTAAACCGGTTATTTCACCGTACGATTTACTGCCCAGGGCCATGGACTGAGGAAGGCACGAAGAGGAAAGAATGTGCTTTGTGAGTGTTCGTGTACGGCCTCTTGGTCAGATGCCTAAGTACTTCTATTTTAAATCCATCCTAAGTTAGAATCCTAGCCAGTGTTTATTATGGTATGTGTAGTATAGAACACACAGCGAGAAGTAGAAAGTTGAAGTTTTAAAACTTAAAAACCAAGATGAAACTTTAAAACTTAATAAGGTAGGAAATCCAAACTTTAAGTTCACACTTCTCCTTAGGAGGGTCTTTTGATATTCACAGAACTCTCTCTTCTCCCTTTGTTAGTTCATTTCTCCTCTGCTTCTTAACATTCTGAGAAAGAAAAAAAAAAAGTAAAGACACCGGGGAATAGTAAAATAAATTGGGTATAGTTGGAAATCAGTCGGGGGGGGGGGGGGGAAGCAATGAAATGAAACACCCCTATAGAGTCCCTCTGTGAGCAATGACCCATAGTCACACATGCTTGCTAACACACATGCTTGCTAACACCATGGTCGTATGGGCTGATGGCAAACAGGCATCCTGGGACACAGAAATCCATCGCCTTGCTCAGTTAGCCAGGCCATCAAATTAAAGGAGTCATGAGACATTTAAACCCCTCAGATCTAGCACATGCCTTACAATGTTGTAGGAACTCATCCAATATGGGGTAAGCAGTGAATTATTTAAACCGATAAGAAATCCAGTGAGGGGAGAAAGTAGGGTAAATAGACTCAAGGGTTCACGTTGCCATATAAGATATGGGAATGGAGTTGGAGAAATGGCTCAGCTGGTAAAGATATCTGCCACCAAACTTAACGACCTGATCCCTGGGATCCCTGGGACCCACAGAGTACAAGGAGAGAACCGCCTCCCGCAAGCTGTTCTCTGACAATCAATAAATAAATGTAATAAGAATTTGAGCCTAGGTGAAGTCCTGGAAAAAGTCTGGCTTAAGATAACATTCAAAGTGACTAATTGTGTTGCTATTGTTGTTGCTGCTGTGTAACCTAGGCTGACCTTGAGCTTCAGATCCTCCTGCCTCAACCTGCCCAGTGCTGGGATTACAGGTGTATACTACCACACTCCCTGAGTAATATTTTAAAGACAGATTTCTGATTGTGAAGTGATCTGAAGACAGAAACAGACTTCTCCCTTTTCAGGAACGGTGAGGTAAAGCAATTGGGGACCACTCCAACTAACGTTTGGTGCATCCTCTTATGATAGTGTAAAGATAGCCTGTTAATTTTGAGTATTAAAGGTTTATTTCATATCTCCTTCTTGGGAGTATGGCTTCCCCTTTTTTGCCGAGCTTTGTAAGAACCGGCACTGAAGTCAGAATCGTAACATCTAGGCTCCTGTTCTGTTTTTTGCCGTGTTTGTGATTACGGGCAATTTCCTCTAGTCTTTTTGACCTGGAGTCCGAGTCGACAAAATCAGAAGAATGTACAGTTGCCGCCATACAGGTTCATTTGAAGAATAAATGAGATAAGATTTATAAAAACTTAATAAATTGGAAAGTAATCTGCAAAGGTTCGTTTTTAGTTACTAGACAAGGTGCTTTGCCTGCCTCCTTACCAGATACAGTGTGCTTGGACTGATCAGGACAATGCAGGATGCCCACAGTTGCACTCTAAGGAAAGGTGACTTAAGATGATTCAGGAGCAAATGATAACACACCAATTAAGTTCTCAGGGTCTCGTCTGGGGTAGATTGGTGCTTCTTGTCTCAAAAGTAGTAGCATGCAGGAACCATGTACAAAAATATGATTTTCTCTCATGTTAGTGCTAAAGAGAAAAATGTGTAGTACACATCCTGTACCGGTATACCTTGTTTTATGCAAATAAGCACATGTATTCTTTATGTGTTAGTTAGTTTGTTTTGAGGCAGGGTCTCATCAAATAGCCCTGGCTGGCCTTGAACCCCCTATGTAGACCAGACTGACCTCTACAAAGAGCCACCTGTCTCCATCTCCCAGGTGCTGGGATCAAAGGCATCACTACACCTAGCCCAGAAATTCTTTTTTTCTTGTTTGTTTTGTTTCATTTTGGTGGCAAGGTCTCACTGTGGAGCTCTGGCTGTCCGGGAACTCACAGAGACCTTCATGTCTTTGCTGAGATTAAAATCATGCACGAATACACCCGGTCTTTGGCTTAGAAATTCTTTTTTTTTTTTAATTCGATATATTCTTTATTTACAGGCTTAGAAATTCTTAAATAATATATTAATGTAGAGGAAAGGTTTCCTTTAAGGAATCCTGGCTAGAAATGTCTGTAAGAGCCTTACTATCGTCTTTACATTACTTATCAATGACTGTCCTTTCGGTCCTCTGAAATAGCAAGCCTAAATGCTAGTGAGATTATGAACTTGAACCTCTACAGTTTTGGAAAAGCAGATGTTAAGCAAAACTGGTTTGCATCTGAACCAGGTGGTGTTCACTTATAAGACCAGCATTTGGAAGGCTAAGGCAGAAGAGCAGCCATGTTGGAGGCCAGCCTGGGACTTTAACTGCCTTGTGTTACTGAGCACAGTGGTACAAAATGTCACCCCAGCACCTGGAGGTTAAGCCAAGAGAACTGAGATTTGAAGTCACACCTGGGCTAGACAGGAAGAGCTTGCTCAAAAAGGAAGAAAGGAAAGAGAAAAAGAAAGGCAGGAAAGGAAGGTGTGAGAGGCTGTACCATAGAGCACTCAGCTCAAAATAGAAACGCTACGTTAAAGATCAGTTTTCTGTTTCCACCTTGACAGTCACACAACCCAGCCTTGAAATGGATGGAGGCTGCTGATATTATTGGTGAAGATAATCAATTAGATAGAACTAGAGATAACAAACAATTAGATAGAACTAGATAAAAACAAACAAAAAAGAACTTGAGAGTTTTGACAATAAAAAGACAGCATATGTAGTACAGGAAGTAGCAACTTACACTCTAAAAGGGAAGTGTACAGAATAGGATTCATATACTTAGAAAACCATTTTAAGCTAGAATCCACATTTTAGTGATTAACATTAACAAAATAGTATTAGAAATGAGGGCTGGAGAGATGGCTCAGTGGTTAAGAGCACTGTCTGCTCTTCTACAGGTCCTGAGTTCAATTCCCAGGAACCATGTGGCAGCTCACAACCATCTGTAATGGGATCTGATGCCCTCTTCTGGTGTGTCTATAGACAGCTACAATGTACTCACAAACATAAAATAAATAAATACATCTTTTTAAATTTTTTTTTTAAAAACTAAAATGAGGTGGGCAGTGGTGGCACACGCCTTTAGTCCCAGCACTCAGGAGGCAGAGGCAGGCGGATTTCTGAGTTCGAGGCCAGTCTGGTCTACAGAGTGAGTTCCAGGACAGCCAGGGCTACACAGAGAAGCCCTGTCTCAAAAAAAAAAAAAACAAAAAAAAAAAAAAAAAAAAAAAAACAACAACAACAACAAAAAAAACAAACAAAAAACAAACAAACAAAAAAAACAACTACAACCTAAAGAAATAATTTTGGCACTGAAAATATAACTCTTAGAAGTTCTTTCTGCCCATGCAGCAATCTATTAAAACTCTAAACACCTTAGAATTGAGACAGAGACTGTTGAAACACCAACTCTTGCTTTTGTCTGTATCATGTCTGTTTCCAGGGCTGTAGCAGGAGTCCTGTTTGCCTAAGAGAAGATAGGACACTCTATAATTATCAGGAGATATTAAACTATACGTCATTAACTTACATGATATCAAACTACCAGGCTTCATTAAAGGAGTCATCCTTACCTAGAGCATCTGCCCTGAAAACCTGCTGCTTGGTGAAAAAGGATTTGACTACTTAGCTTTAGCTAAAACCCTGTTACCTTTCAATGATTTCCAAGCTCTTCCTAAACCTCTTTCTGCGTTCAGAGCTAATCTATTGCTTCTTGCTCTTGTAGCTTTTCAGTGGCTTTGAAAAGATTACCTGAAGGGAAAGCGATTACTGGTACAATTACAATAGAAACCAGTTAAAACAAGATGTCAGGGACCCAAAATAAGACAGCAATCACTGAGTGCTAAAATTAGATGGTGTGCCCTCTACCTCTTCATCTTCTTTTCAATTTGCCATGCCCCATCCTACCTCTGGGAATCTACCCAGATATTAAAGGCCTAAATTTGGTTGACCAAAGAATCCATGGAGGGAGGTCTAATCTGGAAAGCTGTGTTTAAAGTATTATTCAAAATCAAATGGCATGCATAGAAATAGATCACTCCTGTATCACTCCTGGAAGTATGCAATGACGTCACTTCTCTGAAAACACAGTTTGAGAGTTCCTCAAAAAAATAAATAAATAAATAAATAAATAAATAAATAAATAAATAAATAAACTAACTAAACATGTAACTACTGTAGAACCCAGCAATTACACTTGTGGGCATTTATCCCGGAGAAATAAGATTTGATTTCATAGGAAAGCCTAAAGACAAAATGTTCATAATAGCTTGATTCATAACCATGCCTGTTAAAGGATGAATCGTCCAAGAAATGAATACATACATGAACTATTGTTGCTTATGACTTGTGTTTATCTCTAGGGGATTATACTGCATGGGAAAAAAATCGGCCAAGCCGGGTGTGGTGGCGCATTGCCAGTGTGAGGAAACAGAAAGACCCAGTGTGCGATAGCAACACGGACTTCTTGCTGGGTTGACTTTGAGATCAACCTCGGTTGTTTAGTGAGAACGTTTCTCAAAAAAAAAAAAAAAAAAAAAAAAAAAAAAAAAAAAACAACAACAACAAAAAAAACCAATGACAAATGGAAGGGAAGAGAAGAGGGAGAAAGGAAGGTGAATCCAAAAATATTATAGGATCTGTTTAAATAACCCGGAATGGAGAGACCTATAGACAGCCAACAACAATCATTGCTCCAGGTCTGTATAAGTCAGGTCAAGGAAGGGTGGATCTAATCGGCAACAAGAATCCCACAGTGACACAACTCCATTGGCATTGCACAACTGCAGATATCCTTTACTGTGTATTTGTGAAAGTATTTGAGACAGATATAAATAATGAAGGAAATGACTGTCTTATATATAACTATATGCATACTGAGAATCTTTACTGAGAATCAAACTAGACACACAGAGGATAATTTTTTTAAGTCCTATGTATCATCATTTTGAATGGCAAATACGTAAGTAAAAAAACCAAAACTGTATCTAACTGTTAATTACAGCATCTAAAGCTGGCACAATGGAACCTATCTATAATCCCAGAGCTTAAGAGGTTAGCCTGGTTTGCATCAAGTTCCACGCCATCCAGGACTACACAATGAGACCTGTCTCAAAATACCATTAACAGATTAATTAAAGAATTAACTGATTAAAATGTAACATCCCCATGTCCAAGAGAAGAATAGCTTATTCACAATAGAGCGCTAACGACCAAATGGCAGATCTTAGGAGCTAGCACTAGGATGTCTGGTAACTCTTCCACTAGTCTATAAGTTCCTCAAGGACAGGAGATATATGATGATAGATATGCATGATAAATATGCAAGATATATATGCATGATGGAATATACGTAAACCCTGTGCCCACCCCAGTCACAGTCAGCTAGTGAGCTGCTCCACACTTGGTGCTGTCATAAGGTATTGGATATTTTACTCACAAATTTGAGTTTAGCTGGGTCAGTCAAGCCGTATTCACTGAAAGCTCCTCCTGCAGTTGCAGGAACTATAGAACATGGTGGAGTGGGGGCTGGGAAGAGCCAGACAGCTGGGAGCAAGAGAACTATGTATCTGGACATTTCTAGCTGTCTCATATTTCCTCCACATGATCGTCTCAGCATAGCAAAGCTGTCTCAAGGTAACAGAAGGCTCCTGGCATGAGTACAGCAAGAGCTGCATCCCCTTTAAATCTAACTTAGACATTGCACAGCATCCTTCAATGCTTGGGTTGAGAGTCAGTGTTGTCATCAAAAGACCTGGGCTTTACAGACACTCTTGATCCACAGCCCAGCTCTCCCTTTCCCACCAGGAGTTTTTGGCAAGGTGACTTGTTTTCTTCAGCAACTGGACCTGAATTATGTCATTCTGGAAGGTAAGTATCTTTACCGGGAGAAGCATTTACCAGGGTAGGGACTGAGTGTGAGTTAAGTGGCAAGACATTAGAGACAAAGACAGAACTGTTCAGAGAGTGTCAAGGAGAAGAGTTCAGGTTTGCTTCTGAGGAAAGGCCCTCTAAGGCAAGAGACTCTGACTAAAAAAGACCTTTCACTCTCCAAAGTGTTCCCTACAGCGAAGGAGCTAAAAGACACTTTACAGATGAAAGCACCTCTGTTTACAATAATACTGTTTCTAGTAACACATTGCTTTTGTGTTGCCCAGGCTCTCTTCCAGTCTCTGAAATATCTTGAATGAGAACAGTTTTTAACTACTTTGCCCATAGTAGATTATAATTATTGAGCAAACATTTAACATTGCACATCTTAATAAAAGTGACTACTTATTGTTTGTTATAGCAGTCTCGAAGACAAGCTGAGAAAACTCAGCTCTACTGCACTTAACTAGTAACAGTACTGCTGGTTTAAGTGGTAAGGGCACAGGTAGGGCAAGCTTAAAGAAAGGGCAATCCTGTGATTCAGCAAGGTCACCTGGATTCGTCTTCTTTTACCCTCTCTGTAGCTGTGTATAATATTAACTTCCTTCTTCATTCTGACTCTGGTTCATCTGGGGAGTGGATGGGCCTGGCCACTGCAACCAGGATGTATTGGGAAATACCACATCTGAGCCTAAAGTCTAGGCCCCGTTATCACTTCACCTGGACAATCTGTCACCCACTGTGTAGCCCTGAGTCAGTGACAGTGAGAAACACACTGGGAATATACAGGAGCATGCTGTTTGGCCAATTCAGACTTGGTCGTCTCCTCCTCCTCCTCTTCCTCCTCCTCCTCCTCCTCTGTAGGAACTGGTTGATTTGCACTAAGGCAAGAGGGCTACAATGGAAAAGGAACACTCTCCAAGAAATGTCTGATTAGGTAGAGCAAACCAACAGACTTGGGAACCAAACAGTTGGGAAAAGAGTGTTACAGATGTAGTTTTTTCAGACTGTAGAAGGAAGTTAAGAAACCTTAGACAGACAGGAGTGGAAACCTGTTCATTTAATCCCGGCACTCAGGAGGAAGAGGCAGGAGGATCTCTATGAGTTTGAAGCCAGGATTGTCTACATAATGGATTCCAGGACAGCCACAACTGGAGGGGGCGGGGGCTGTCTCCAAAAAGAAAAAAAAAAAGAGAGAAAGAAAGAAAACAAACAAAACCCCAAACAAGCAAAATCAAAACAACAACAAAACTGACTGTTTTTTTTTTTTGGTTTGTTTTTTTAAGAAATATGTATTTATTTTATGTATGTGAGCACACTGTATGTGTATTTTATGTATGTGGGTATACTTCAGACACCACAGAAGAGGGCATCAGATCTCATTACGGATGGTTGTGAGCCACCATGTAGTTGCTGGGATTTGAACTCAGAACATCTGGAAGAGCAGCCGGTGCTCTTAACTGCTGAGCCATCTCTCCAGCCCCCCCCCCTTTTTCTTTAAAGAAATATGTATTTATTTTATGTATGTGAGTACACTGTGACCATTTTTTTCTTAATTTTTTTTTTTGTTGTTTTTTTTTCCTGAGACAGGGTTTCTCTGTATAGTCCTGGCTGTCCTGGAACTCACTCTATAGACCAGGCTGGCCTCGAACTCAGAAATCCGCCTGTCTCTGCTTCCCAGAGTGCTGGGATTACAGGCGTGCGCCACCACCGCCCTGCATGACCATTTTTTAAAAAAAGGGCTTATTATTTTCTTTTTATGTGTATGGGTGTTTTGCAACATATATGTCTGTGCACCTTGGGCATGCTGTGCCCGCAGCATGTGTTGGATCCCCTGGAACTGGAGTTAAACGTGGTTGTGATCCTCCTCTTGAATGCTGGGTATTAAACCCTAGACCTTAGGAAGAACATCCAGTGTTCTTCATCACCGGCTAAGCCATCTCTCCAGTCCCAACATTTTGTTTAAACCACAGTTCTAGATAAGCAGGTTGGTGTCACTGATATACTAGGAAGTAGCAGACAGAAAACCAGGACAGGGTACCAGGTGGATGTAAAATGAAAAGTTACTGAAGGGGAAAACCAAGCTAATTTTCAGGCTCTTCACTCAGTAAAAGGTTAAGAGGACTCTGTTGTTTGTTACTCTCAGGGCACGAATGGCACAGAGGTCTAACTAAAATATTAGAACCATCAGTAAACAGGACAGAGAAAGACAGAAAACTGACAGTAAACACCTTTGTCCAAAGGTCAACAGGAAGTCAGATATAGTGGTACACCTCAGCAATCCCAGCATTCAAGAGGCAGAAGCCTGAGGATTGCTGCAAGTTCGAGGCCAGCCTTGACTACATAGTAAGTTCCAGGCCAGCCGGGACTAGATGGGGAAAAATCTTTCTTAAAAGAAACAAACAAAACCAGAAAAGACAAAAAGGGAAAAAGGAAGGAAGGAAGAAAGGAAGGAAGGAAGGAAGGAAGGAAGGAAGGAAGGAAGGAAGGAAGGAAGAAAGGAAGACCATACTAGGATTTTCAAAGACAAAGTGCTTCTTGATATGAAAAAAAAAATATTGGACTGGAGAGATGGCTCAGCGGTTAAGAGCACCAACTGCTTTTCCAGAGGTCCCGAGTTCAATTCCCATCAACCGCATGGGACAGGTCACAACCGTCTGTAACGGGATCTCATGCCCTCTTCTGGTGTCTGAAGAGAGCAATGGTGTAATCATACATAAATGATAAATAAATCTTAAAATTAAAAAAGAAAAAAGAAAAAGAAAAAACCATATTGTTGAGCCAGCTGAAATCAGATTGTAGCTACCCCTGAGATTAATAAAAAAAGAAAGGCAGGAAGCAGGTGGCCAGGAAGCAGGTGGTGGAGTAGGAAGGAGGGGGAAATACTATGTTGCATAGAACTGCACTTCTTTCTTGTCTCTGGGAGTGCCCAAACGAATGCCGGGAATACCACGGAGAAGGTATCCAGAAGTGATGTCACTTCTGGAGATACTGCCAAAAGGAAGGGAAGTGTGGCACCTCTTCCTTCCCTTTCTAATTACTGTTGGCACTTTCTACTAATTGTACCTAGTTCAGAGCCAGCCAAAAGTGAATCCTGGGAGATGTAGTTTGCAGAGCCCTGAAGCCCAGCACCATGAAGTTGGCTACACAGTAGAGTTGATATGGAACGAAGAGACACAGATAATAATTGACACATGCAGTGATGTTGAAAGGCGAGTCTATGTCTACATCACTGATGAACAAGCAAGAGGTGAGTAGCTTTTTATAATATTGACAAAGATGTGGCCCTTTGGAGAACATGTTCCTTAAAAATAACCCAACGGCAGGAGGAAAAAAAGGATCTAAACAAAAATGTGGGAAGGGGCATCATTCAGAATGACAAACACGTGCCCCACAAACCAGACACGATTAAGCAGACCGTGCCGACCAATGTAACAGAACACAGCTGACAGACAACCCCCAAAACACATGTTTCCAATAAGCCTGAAAATGTCTACATAAAATAAGGTTAAGGGGGGAAAAGTTGAACCCAGAACTGTTTGTCTACTACTCCAATGGCACCTGTGTAAAAAAACAAAACAAAAACAAACAAAAAAACGCACCCGCGTACATTAAGACTTGGGGAGACAGAATGACGTCACGTTACTTGGGGGGCTTTTCTCCTGCGAAGTTGCCTAAGTTCTTAATTAAAAGAGAAAAGTAAATGAGTTTTTAATTTTGCTTTAGATGCCAAAAAAGACTGGAAATGATGTGTTTCATATTATGCTGCTTCGAAGAGAGAAGAGAAGCAAAACCCATTCACATCGGCGCACTGTGCAACCTGGCTGACCGTTCCCGCAGAGCGCTTTTTACAACTCTTGGCATTAATCACTGCTGTGGCCTCAGGCCAGTGTCCAATTGGTCTGGAGATTTTATTTTACAACCTGAGACCCATGGCTGGCTCCCAGTGCCTCTGCGCTCCTGCCCAGAGCCAAGCCTTTCTTCTTGTTGCAGTACTTCACACGGCTTTTACTGCGGCCCAGGAGCTGTTAAAGTCAGCTAAAACAAGAATGAAGATAACAGGGCCGACTGCAGACCCCCCCCGCCCCGCCCCCTGCATTGTGATGCTTGGATCTTTGTACATATTTACTTATTGATTCTCTTCATGAGCTAGAGTGCCTACTACCCTATCTGAAACACACCCCAGAGGCCAGAAGGCACATACCTCCTGCCCGCCCCTCCCCCCACTAAGTCGCTTTCCAGATCTTTGATGTGCCCGGCTTCCTGGACTCATGAACTCTCCCTGGCAAGCTAATCCAGATGTCGCAGCTGCCTAGGAACGAGTAGAGTATGTGG
This sequence comes from Apodemus sylvaticus, assembly GCF_947179515.1. NCBI lineage: Eukaryota > Metazoa > Chordata > Mammalia > Rodentia > Muridae > Apodemus > Apodemus sylvaticus. Next base: position 39,462,874 of record NC_067476.1, on the reverse strand, counting down.
TTACAGTAGGGAAGAAATGACGGAACAACTGCCTCCCGTGGGGGGCCGGGCTGGCAGATTGCCCAAGAGACCTTGGCCGTGCCCTGGGCTGGCTCTCAGTGCAGTGGATTAGGCGGCCAGGGGTTTAAAGGAGCAGTCTGCAAACTTGACCCGCTTTCTGTCTTTGTCTTTTGTGAGTACTGGAGGACCGTTGTCCAAAGGAGGTCCAGCTTTGCAATTACAATTTCTCCACCTAGCACTTGCAGGGCCCCACCCTAGGTAAGCCCCTGGCCTCCTCAGTAGGTTTTGTTTTGGTTTGGTTTTTTTGATTGTTTGGTTTGGTTCCCTCCCCCTCCCCCAAGACAAGGTTTCACTGTGCGGCCCTAGCTGTCCTGGAATCTATAAACCAGACTGGCCTTGAACTCACAGAGACACCTACCTGACTCGGTTTCCCAAGATTAAAGGCAACTACCACCATGCCCAGTCTGGCACTTCAGCTTTTAATGCATCCAACGGGACAACAGTAAAGAGTTCCCCAATTTATTGCAAAAGATCTGAGACCGGGGCACTTACAGTTCCCTGGAAGATATTGCTACCTGTTTACCAGTTCTGCGCTCCCTTGTCTGTAACAGAAACAGCATGTTTCTTTTGTTTGCAGTGCCCCGTGTGCCCAGATCAAAGCCCTGCTCCTTATGCAAAACGAAAGCAAAGAGTGTGCCTTTGATCCCAGCACAAAAGAGGCTGAGGCTGAGGGAGCTCTGCCCTTGAGTTCCAGGCCACAGGGGTCTAGAAAACGAAGCCTTATCTCAAACAAACAAACAAACAAACAATCAAAGGAAGCCCTCCATCCCCCACCCCATCCCCCACCCCATCCGGCTTCCACACAGGCATGGCGTCCAGTGGCTCCACGGTGAGAAGCTTCCACGAAAGTAGTGGACAGTGACAGAAAGGAACACTCAGCCTTGTTCTCCTTCACAGTGGACTGCCCGCCTCCAGATGTCTGTTGTTTTTAAGACTGAGTCAATCCTCTAGTCCAAAGCTGGCCAGGAACTCTCCATCCTGCCTCCCACTCCCAGGTCCTGGCATGCTCTACCGCACCAGGATCCCAGATTTCTCACCTAAGGACAAGGAATTCCCCCTAGCTATGCTCTTATACCCGGCTTCTGTCATATGCAGCCCAAAGCAATCCTGATCTGAATACTTAGCATATCCCTGCAGTAAAAATACCTGAAAAAGACTGCCTTTTATTTTTCTAAAAAGTCCCTTTAATAGCATCATGATCTCATGACATAATGGCATCAGCCGTCATAACAGTGAACAGAGAGGTTCCTAGGTACTGTTTTGAAATTTCGTTATAGCAAAGTCTGCAAAAAAACTTGTCAGCTATTAACTGGGACTGGCAAACATTTTCATTATTCTTAGACATCGGTTGTAGACATTAATTGAAAAGGAACTGGGCAAGAGCCCTGAGTGGTGGTGGTACATGCCTATACACCCATCACTTGAGAGAAGATGAAAGTGGGATAAAGAGTTTAAGGCTAGCCTCAGCTATGAAGTGAATTCAAGGTCAGCCTGGGCTACATGAGACTCTGTCTCAAAACCCCACTTCTATCTGCCCACCCCATAAGGAAAAAGAAATGGAATTTGGTATACAAGGGCGAAGGAAATAAGGCATGTAAATATTTTAGCTAATGTGATCTTTATTTCAAAAGTTAAACTTTATTTACAAAAAAATGCAATGATTATTTCCAAGAGATACTTTCTTGTTTTAATCTACAAACATTCCGAATTGGTATTCAGAAATATTTTTTAAAAGATGTATTTATTGTATATATGTGACTACACTGTTGCTGTCTACAGACACCCCTGAAAAGGGCCGCAGAGCCCCTTATAGATGGTTGGGAGTCACCATGTGTTTGCTGGGAATCAAACTCAGGACCTCTGAAAGAGACTCAGTGCTCTTAACCTCTGAGCCATCTCTCCAGCCCCCAACAATATTTTAATAAATTAAAAAAGTAAGACTAGAAATGAGAGTGGGGAGGAGGACATGTTTTCCTTTCTCCCAAAAGTAAAACCAAAGTCCAAAACAAACAAAACAAAACCCTAGGTGGGTTTTCCGCTGCTTTCCTAGGATTAGTCTAAGACACAGGAAGCAGTTTAGTCTCCTGTCTCAACTTTCTGAAAGGTGGCAGGAGGGGAAGAAGAGCTTCCTCACCAGAGAGGCACAGTCTAGCTTCAGTCAGGGAAACACGGCTCCTTCATCCTAGTGGAGCGAAGGCAGAGGCTCTACTGGACACCCCTGCAACTGCTAATTGTTTCTCTCCCTGGCTTTTACACTTGGCTTTTCAACAACAACAACAAAAAAAACCAAAAAACAAAAACAACACACACACACACACCAACAAGGCACCGTAGTTACTCAGAAAGAACAGCACCCAAGTCTCAGTGGCTGGAGATGAAATTGTTTCTTGGGGTAGTGGTGGCACACGCTTTTAATCCCAGCACTTGGGAGGCAGATTTCTGAGTTCAAGGCCAGCCTGGTCTATAAAGGTGAGTTCCAGGACAGCCAGGGCTACACAGAGAAACCTATCTCGAAAAACAAAACAAAACAAAACAAAATTGTTTCTTGTTCATTCCATTGGTGCCTTGAGTGGACCGCTTTGTGGGAACTAGAAGCCCAGGCTGAGGGGGCTATTTGCATCTTGTCTGTTACCGGCCAAGGGGAAATGGTGTCATAAGGACTCTGGCAATGTAAGTATATACTGCTTTTGTTTTCTTTGCATTAGGGGGACCCAGCTGCATGGTGCCAGCAACCAAACTGGACCATGAAGGGAAATCCTCTTATTGGTGGAACAGGGGCGCCAGAGGGAGTGGGCAGGTGAGCTAAAGGCTCTACTGTGCCGCGGTATGTCCTAGCATCTAGGGTTCCTCGTTCTCGCAACAGATTCTAGTTCTATTTAGCTTCCATTCCCAGATGAGCGGGCCAAACAATTTGAAAGGAATCCTCTCTAATATGAAAACTGGTTTCACTTTTTTTGGATTTCCCTAAATACTTAGGTTTTCCCATGACTCCCCTGGTCTCCTAGGGTCATTTGGTTGATTGCCGATAGCCTTGGGAGTAGAGTAGAGGAATTAAAATTAAAAGTAAACAAACAAATAAGATGATAGATAGATAGATAGATAGATAGATAGATAGATAGATGATAGATTAAACCAACCTGGCCAAGGATCTAAAGCTAATCACAAAAGCAAAAACAAATAAATCATCTAGGACAGAAATTTGGAGAAAGGCATGCTAGAGGTGCCAAGTGGGTCATTCAGACAGTGCCCTGAAATTGAGAGGCAACATTGTTCTATTTCTGTTCCTCAAAAGCCTTGCGCTATCACTTCCAAAGTCTCCCGTTACCCAGGACGGTGGCCAGTTCCGTGGAAAACGCTCTCTTGGCTGTGACCCTGTTTTCCCTGTCCATCCTGAAGCAGCGTTTGCAGTTTTGAGGAGTTCATTTAAAGTATTATGGATGTGTTTTTAACCACTGCTCCGAGTGTAGAAATTCTGCAGGGAATCCGTGTTTTGAAGAGAAATATTCGCTGGAGCACTTCATGGTCCAAGTCTCTCTAGAGGTCTCAGGCAGAGCACGGCTGAGAACCTCTGACCTGCTTGTGCAAGAGATGTATAATCTTGACTAAGGAAAAGAATGAACTCTTAAGCTTATAAAATGAGGTCTCCACCGTGACTTACAACAATTAGTACACAGTCAAACAGTGTGTTCACTAACTTCGAATGTTCAGCTAACGTTCGAAATGTCTATATAACCAGAATTGGCTTTCTCTAAGTATATTCGAAGAAATTAAAAATCTGATTTCTAAATTAGAAAAGTTACTTTAAAAGAAAATTGTACCTAAAGATTCTTACAGTGTTATGCTATATGTAAAGGGTACCGTACAGAATTCTACTGAATTATTGGTGCCAGGTACACACACAGCAGTGTCTACATGCCACAGTACTGTATTTGGTATGTTGGTGCCCTGCCTCATCTCTGATTAACTGTAATTTAGCAATATTTGTGTGAGTTATAAATTATCATTTTCCCATAGTTTCTCAATTTTTTCCTTTTCTTTCTTTTTTATTTTTATGTGTTTTTGAGACAGCATTTCCTTGTATAGTTCTGGCTGTCCTGGAACTCACTCTGTAGACCAGGCTGGCTACAGAACTCAGAAACCTGCCTGCCTCTGCTTCCCAAGTGCTGGGATTAAAGGCGTGAACCACCACTGCCCGGTTCAATTTTTTTTTCAAATATATTGTGAGTATGTGTGTGTGTGTGAGTGTGCTAGACACTGAGTTGAAAGTCTCAAGCATGGAGACAGGCATTCTACTACTGAGCACATATATTACCCCCCAAATCTCTGATAAAATATATTTTAGAACCAAAAAGAGTATTTAAAGTGAATTCAGGTATTTCCATTTATATAGTTTCATATCTCTGTAGATATTTTTAAGATCAAAAAGTCACTGCTGAAGATGAATATCGAAGACTCTGCTAATGCTCTTAAAATAATCAATAATCACTTGGGCACAGAAGTCAAAATTCAATTTTTAGAGGAATGTCCTAGAGTTGAGGATCCACCTATTTCTGTTACAGATAAAATTTAAGTAATCTGGGGGGGGGGGGGGAACAGAGACAGGAGAAGGAAGGAGCAGCCTTAACTCAACAACCTCTTATATTTTTTTATTATACTTTTTTATTTTCTATATCCTTTGTTTACATTCCAAATGATTTTTCCTTTCCCGTTTCCCCCCTCCCTATAAGTTCCCTAAGCCCTCTTCCCTCCGCCCATTCTCCAATCAACCCCTCCTTCTTCTCTGTCCTGGTGTTCCCCTATAATGCTGGATCAAGCCTTTTCAGGATCAGGGACTTCTCCTTCCTTCTTCTTGGGAGTCATTTGAGATGTGAATTGTGTTTCGGGTATTCAGAATTTCTGAGCTAATATCCACTTATCAGTGACTGTATTCTATGTGTGTTCTTTTGTGATTGGGTTACCTCACTTAGGATGATATTTTCAAGATCCAACCATTTGCCTAAGAATTTCATGAACTCATTGTTTTGTTGTTGTTGTTGTTGTTGTTGTTTTGTTTTTGTTTTTGTTTTTTTTGCTGAGTAGTATTGCATTGTGTAAATATACCACATTTTCTGTATCCATTCCTCCATTGAGGGACATCTGGGTTCTTTCCAGCTTCTGGCTATTATAAACAGGGCTGCTACGGACATAGTGGAGCATGTGTCCTTATGCATGCCGGGGAATCCTCTGGGTATATGCCCAGGAGTGGTATTGCAGGGTCCTCCAGAAGTGTCATGTCCAGTTTTCTGAGAAACCGCTAGACTGATTTCCATAGTGGTTGTACCATCTTTCAATCCCAGCAGCAGTGGAGGAGTGTTCCTCTTTCTCCACATCCTTGCCCACACCTGCTGTCTCCTGAGTTTTTAATCGTAGCCATTCTAACTGGTGAAAGGTGAAATCTCAGGGTTGTTTTGATTTGTATTTCCCTAGTGACTAATGATGTTGAACATTTTTTTAAGGTGCTTCTCAGCCATTCAAAGTTCATCAAGTGAAAATTCTTTGTTTAGCTCTGTACCCCATTTTTAATAGGGTTATTTAGTTCTCTGGAGTCTAACTTCTTGAGTTCTTTGTACATATTGGATATTAGCCCTCTGTCGGATGTAGGGTTGGTGAAGATCCTTTCCCAATTTGTTGGTTGCCGTTTTGTACTTTTGACAGTGTCCTTTGCCTTACAGAAACTTTGTAATTTTATGAGGTCCCATTTGTCGATTCTTGATCTTAGAGCATAAGCTATTGGTGTTCTGTTCAGGAACTTTTCCTCTGTGCCCATGTGCTCAAAGGTCTTCCCCAGTTTCTTTTCTATTAGTTTCAGTGTGTCAGGTTTTATGTGGAGGTCTTTGATCCACTTGGAGTTGAGCTTAGTACAAGATGATAAGAATGGATCAATTTGCATTCTTCTGCAAGCTGAGCCACCACTATTTCTCCAGTTGAGGCAATGGTTTCAGCTCCTTTGTCAAAGATCAAGAGACCATAGGTGTGTGGGTTCATTTCTGGGTCTTCAATCCTATTCCATTGATCCACCTGCCTGTCACTGTACCAATACCATGCAGTTTTTAACACTATTGTTCTGTAGTACTGCTTGAGGTCTGGGATACTGATTCCCCTGGAATTTCTTTTACTGTTGAGAATAGTTTTAGCTATTCTGGGTTTTTGTTATTCCAGATGAATTTGAGAATTGCTCTTTCTAACTCTATGAAGAACTGAGTTGGGATTTTGATGGGGATTGCATCGAATCTATAGATTGCTTTTGGTAAGATGGCCATTTTTACTATATTAATCCTGCCAATCCATGAGCATGGAAGATTTTTCCATTTTCTGAGGTCTTCTTCGATTTCCTTCTTCAGAGACCTGAAATTCTTGTCATACAGATCTCTTTGGTTAGAAAGTACTTTATATTGTTTGTGGCTATTGTGAAGGGTGTCATTTTCCTAATTTCTTTCTCAGTCTGCTTATCCTTTGTGTGTAGGAAGGCTACTAATTTGTGTGAGTTGATTTTTATAACCAGCCACTTTGCTGAAGTTGTTTATCAGCTGTAGAAATTCTCTGGTGGAGTTTTTTGGGTCGTTTAAGTATACTATCATCTCATCTACAAATAGTGAAAGTTTGACGTCTTCCTTTCCTGTTTGTATCCCTTTGACCTCCTTATGTTGTCTAATTGCTCTAGATAGAACTTCAAGTACTATATTAAAAAGATATGGAGAGAGGGGCAGCCTTGTCTAGTACCTGATTCTAGTGGGATTGCTTCAAGTTTCTCTCCATTTAGTTTGATGTTGGCTACCGGTTTGCTGTATATTGCTTTTACTATGTTTAGGTATGGCCTTGAATTCCTGTTCCTTCCAAGACTTTTAGCATGAAAAGATGCTGAATTTTGTCAAATGCTTTTTCAGCACCTAATGAAATGACCATGTGTTTTTTTTTTTCTTTGAGTTTGTTTATGTAGTGGATTGCATTGATGGATTTCCATATATTGAACCATCCCTGCATCCCTGGGATGAGGCCTACTTGATCATGGTGAATAATCATTTTGATGTGTTCTTGGATTTGGTTGGCAAGAATTTTATTGAGTATTTTTGCATTGATATTCATAAGGGAAATTGGTCTGTAGTTCTCCTTCTTTGTTGGATCTTTGTGTGGCTTTGGTATCAGCGTAATTGAGGCTTCATAGAATGAGTTGGGTAGTATTCCTTCTGTTTCTATTTTGTGGAATAATTTGAAGAGTATTGGTGTTAAGTCTTCTTTGAATGTCTGATAGAATTCCGCACTAAAACCATCTGGTCCTGTGATTTTTTTTTTTGGTTGGAAGACTTTCTATGACCCCTTTTATTTCTTTAGAGGTTATGGGACTGTTTGGTTGATCTATTTGATCCTGATTTAATTTTGGTATTTGGTATTTCCTTCTGTCTAGGAAATTGTCCATTTCCTCCAGATTTTCCAGTTGTGTTGCATATAGACGTTTGTAGTAAGATCTGATGATTTTTTGAATTCCCTCCGTTTCTGTTGTTATATCTCCCTTTTCATTTCTAATTTTGTTAATTTGGATACTGTTGCTGTGCCCTTTGGTTAGTCTGGCTAAGGGTTTATCTCTCTTGTTGATTTTCTCAAAGAACCAGCTCCTGGTTTTGTTGATTCTTTGTATGGTTCTCTTTGTTTCTACTTGATTGATTTCAGCCCTGAGTTTGATGATTTCCTGTCTTCTACTCCTCCTGGGCGAATTAGCTTCTTTTTGTTCCAGGGCTTTCAGGTGTGCTGTTAAGCTGCTAGTGTCTGCTCTCTCCCGTTTCTTTTTGGAGGCACTCAGGGCTATGAGTTTTCCTCTTAGCACTGCTCTCATTGTGTCCCATAATTTTGGGTATGTTGTGCCTTCATTCATTAAATTCTAAAAAGTTTTTGATTTCTTTTTTTATTCCTTCTTTGGACAAAGTATCATTGAGTAGAGTATTGTTTAGCCTCCATGTGTATGTGGGCTTTCTGTTGTTTTTGTTGCTATTTTTTGTTGCTATTGAAGACTACTCTTTTTTTTTTTTTTTTTAATTGAAGACTACTCTTATTCCATAGTGATCTGATAGGAGGCATGGGATTATTTTGATCTTCTTATATTTGTTGAGGTCTGTCTTGTGACCAATTATATGGTCGATTTTACCATGAGGTGCTGAGAAAAAGGTATATTCTTTTGCTTTACGATGAAATGTTCTCTATATATCTGTTAAATCCAATTGGTCCAATGCTTCAATTAGTTTCACTGTGTCCCTGTTTAGTTTCTGTTTTCTTGATCTGTCCCTTGAGGAGAGTGGAGTGTTGAAGTCGCCCACAATTATTGTATTAGGTGCAATGTGTGCTTTGAACTTTAGCAAAGTTTCCTTTATGAATGAGGGTGCCCTTGAATTTGGAGCATAGATGTTCAGAATGGAGAGTTCTTCTTGGTGGATTTTTCCTTTGACCAGTAATAAGTGTCCTTCCGTGTCTCTTGGTTTTTTTTTTTTTTTTTTTTTTTTTGATTTGGTTTTTTCAAGACAGGGTTTCTCTGTATAGCCCTGGCTGTCATGGAACTCACTCTGTAGACCAGGCTGGCCTTGAACTCAGAAATCCGCTTGCCTCTACCTCCCAGAGTGCTGGGATTACAAGTGTGCGCCACCACTGCCCGGCCCCTTCCGTGTCTCTTTTGATGACTTTAGGTGAAAGTCAATTTTATCTGATATTAGAATGGCTACTCTGGCTTGTTTCCTAAGACCATTTGCTTGTAAAATTGTTTTTCAGCCTTTTACACTGAGGATGTGTTTGTCTTTGGCTCTGAGGTGTGTTTCCTGTAAGCAGCAAAATGTAGGGTCCTATTTATGTATCCAGTCTGTTAGTCTATGTCTTTTTATTGGGGAATTGAGTCTGTTGATGTTAAGAGACATTAGAGAGTAGTGATTATTACTTCCTGTTATTTTTGATGTTATTATTATATTTAAGTGGTTATCTTCTTTTGGGCTTGATGAAAGAAGTTTACTATCTTGCTTTTTCCAGGGTGAAGTTTCCCTCCTTGTATTGGTGTTTTCCACCTATTATCCTTTATAGGGCTGGGTTTGTGGAAAGATATTGTGTAAATTTGGTTTTATCATGGAATATCTTGGTTTCTCCATATATGGTGTTTAAGAGTTTTGGTAGGTATAGTAATCTTGGCTGGCATTTATGTTCTCTTAGAGTCTGTATGAGATCTGCCCAGGATCTTCTAGCTTTCATGGTCTCTGGTGAGAAGTCTGGTGTGATTCTAATCGGTCTTCCTTTATATGTTACTTGGCCTTTTTATCTTACTGCTCTTAATATTCTTTCTTTGTTTAGCACATTTGGAGTTTTGATTATTATGTAATGGGTGGTATTTATGTTCTTGTCCAGTCTGTTTGGAGTTCTGTAGGCTTCTTGTATATTCATGGACAACTCTCTCTTTAGGTTAGGGAAATTTTCTTCCATAATTTTGTTGAAGATGTTTGCTGGCCCTTTTAGTTGTAAATCTTCACTCTCATCTATACCTATAATCCTTAGGTTTGGTCTTCTAATTGTGTCCTGGATTTCCTGGATGTTTTGAGTTACAAGCTTTTTACTTTTGGCATTTTCTTTCACTGTTGAGTCAATGGTTTCTATGGTATCTTCTGCATTCTGAGATTCTTTCTTCCATGTCTCGTATTCTGTTGTTGATATTTGTGTCTATGGTTCCTGATTTCTCCCCAAGGTTTTCTATCTCCAGAGTTGTCTCCCTTTGTGATTTCTTAGTTGTTTCTACTTCTGTTTTTAGATCCTGGATGGTTTTGCTCAGTTCCTTCACTTGTTTGTTTGCATTTTCTTGTATTTCTTTAATATATTTTTGTGTTTCCTCTTTTATGACTTCTGCCTGTTGACTCAATTTCTCCTGCATTTCTTTAAGTGAATTTTGTGTTTCCTCTTTATTGGCTTCTATGTGTTGACCCATATTCTCCTGAATTTCTTTAAGTGATTTTTGTGTTTCCATTGTAAGGGCTTCTAACTTATTCATGTTCCCCTGTATTTCTTTAAGAGATTTATTTATGTCCTTCTTGTGTTCCTCTAACAGCATCATGACCAGTGATTTTAAATCCAAATCTTGTTTTTCTGGTGTGTTGGGGTATCCAGGACTTGCTGTTGTTGCCTTGATTTCTGCCATATTGCCTTGATTTCTGTTAGTAACGTTCCTGCGTTTGCCTTTTGCCATCCATTTATCTCTGGCGTTAGTCCTGTTGTCACTGGCTAGTGCTTGAACCTCCTGTGGGCCTGTATGACTGGGTTTCCCCTGGGACAGATTGCTGATGTCCTGCCCTACTCTTGGGTTTTGTTGAAGCCCTAGTGTGCCTTGTCCCAAGCAATGCTATACTCGGGTTGTCTCTGTGTACCTGGTGTTGCCTGTCTGGTTGGCCTGGTAGCAAAGATGGTGGATGCCCTCCAAGCACTGATCACTCTGTAGGGTCAACGGCCCAGGACAGGGCTTGTTGCTGGTCTGCTCTGCTGATGCTGATTCTTGGATGCTCTGCTCCTGTCTGTTCTTGAGTGAGTTTCAGGAAGAAGGATCTTCCCCGTGTCAGATGTGTCACAGGTCTACCACATCCGATGGAAAGAGCCAGTGGCGATTAACCTGCTTCTGCCAGTTCTCTAGATAGTATTAGGTAGTGGGATCTTCCCTGTGTCAGATGTGGCACAGTTCTCTGGCTGAGCTGGCATCTTGGTCACAGGAGCCAAGATGGTGGCGACCTTGGACCGCAGGGCTCTATCTAACCTCGGGACTCCCTGCAGGTCAGGCACTCCCCTGGCTGAGCTGGCTGAGCTGCCAGTGCCAAGATGGAGGCTGGCAACCTCAGACTGGGGGGCTCCGTCTAACCATAGGGCTTCCTGCAGGTCAGAGGGTCCCCACAGGATACGTGACCAGGCAGCTGTTGAGCTGCCCAGCTCCCTGGAGTGGAGGAACCCAGGCAGGCTGTGTCCTGGGCAATCCTTCACTCTGGTGCCCTCTGCGTATATGGTTGAGCTACCTGTGCCAAGATGGTGGCTGGCGACCTCGGACTGCAGTGCTCTGTCTAACCTTGGGACTCCCTGCAGGTCAGGTGCTTCCCTGGCTGAGCTGCCAGAGCCAAGATGGAGGCTGGAGACCTCGGACCGAGGAGCTCTGTCTAACTGCCCCTCTTATATTTAGAAGAAACCAAAGAAGTAGTTCCAGTTGATCAGTTGTTTCCTACTTCTTCATCTCTGGGAAGGTTAAGGTGACAGTGCATTCTAAACACACATCCATTTACATTAGCAGCTTTCTCTATGGGAGCCTTGAGTGCTTATTTGAAGCATTCCAACTGAGAAACAAGGAATACATCAAAGGGCCAAATTAATCCACATAAAAATGACACTGTCTGAACCAGCTTATTCCAAATTTATCTCACCCTGTTTGCCCACTACCATCCAACGGGAACCATAAAACAGCCAATAGCTGAAAGCCTGGTGTTCAGTGAAAGTAGACTGGCTTCTGGGAAAGTTCTAGTGCCTTTTGAAGTCGGCAAAGGGGAGTGGGGAATGATGGGAGAACTGTTTGACTCATAGGTTGTAAGTGTGTCAAATGGGTGTCGGGTTCCTGTCTGAACACCATCAAGCCTGAATGCTAAGGAATGAACACACTCCTTGGGTGGTTAGCTGGAGTGACCATGACTGGGAACGGCTTCCAGCATTTGGGCTGATGATGTTATTGCAGGAGAACAATTACTTCAGCTTTTCAGACAGCTGGTCTCCGTCTAGATTCCTTTGTCTTAGCCCAGCATTCTGTTCTTCTCCCCCGCCCCCTTTACGCACCTTCCTCCCCTGATGGTATCATTACATGCAGACGATTGCAGATGTTTCATTTACATACCAGGCAAGATTAATATTTACTTTAAATGAAATCTGCCCGGTGCATAAAACCCATCTAAGAGTGTGTACCCAGAGAAGTCTGGGGCTTCCAGGTTTGGTAAGAAGTGAAGAATGTTTGTTAAGTGGGGGGCGGGGAGAAATGATGGGAATGTTTGCTTCAGGATGCAGACATCAGTCCCTTGGTGCCATTAGCTCAACAGGAATTAGATGTAACTATGAGTAGAGGAAGTCATTAAGCCAATGGCATTTTTCTAGAAAATCCTTACTCTACACACTACCTAGATTGATTTGCCCAAGGAGTACAAAGGAGAGAAACAAAATGGTTAAAATGGAGGACACGGTGTCAGGGGAGGACAGATACTAGCTGGCATTGTAATGGGCACAGCCCAGAGGAAGGCAGGCTATGGAGGCCAGGAGAAAGCGATTTCAATTAACATCGTGACTAGAGCCATTGCCACTGAGCAGAACCACCAGATGACTGACTCTCTAAGGGGTGGGGGTGGGGTGGGGGTGGGGTGGGGGTACAGCAAAAGGGACTCTTTGTTCTTTGTGCACATAAACGCAAATGTTTGTGCAACAGGGAGAAATGCCCTTCTGTGGTTTCCTCCTCTTTAAGTCAGGGATGACTGAGTAATATCCAGCCAGAAAAACATAAGAGTGATTGATGACTGGCAATATATCATGTTTTATATCGCCAGGAACAGACATATATTTTTGGCCTATTTCTCTACATATGCAGTCTCCATGATCAGTAGGTTTTTTTCTCATTCCCCACTCTGTCTATCCCTCTTTCCCTGTTCTCTCTCTCTCTCTCTCTCTCTCTCTCTCTCTCTCTCTCTTGTTCTTTGATTTCTTTTTTCCAAGACAGAGTCTCACTGCCCAACCAAGGCTGGACTTGTGACCTCCTGTCCTTACCTCTGAATATTGGGGTTACAGGCCCACACTCCCACACTTGGCCCAACATTATCTCACAAATGTTTATGAGGTATGTGTTATTCTTTCTGGATTCTTGCAAATGATCAGTAAACACTTTTTCTTAAAGCTCAACTTCCTATCTTTCTAAGATTAATTATCAGCATGTGTATGTGTGTGTGCACATGTTTGAATGTATATGTGGGTGCATGTACCCATGTGTGCACCTGCATGTGGAAGTCAGAAGTTAATATCAAGTTATTTCCCTGGACATGAGCTATGTGGATTTGGCTACCCTAGATAGTCTAGCTAGTTGCTTTGTTCCTGGGATTCCCTTCTCTTTGCCTCTGAGTCAGGGATTACAGGCTTAGCCACATGTCCAGGTTTATGTGGAGGAAAATGATGTGAACTCAGGTCCTCATGCTTCCATTGAAAGTGCTTTGTCCAGGGAGCCATCTCCCAAGCCCCTGTTCTTTAACTTGATTGTCTTTTATTTAAAAAAAAAAAAAAAGACAAACACTGGGCTGGGAGCATAGCTCAGTAGTAGAGTTTTTGTTCAGCATATATGAAGTCTTGAGTTTGTCCCCAACATGTATATGTTCCTGCACATAGACATTTTGGTGGTTTGTCTGGCGCTGTTATATATTCAAATGCTAAATACTGGCTTCCAAGATCTGGTTGCAGTCCGAGTGAGCAGATTCTCACATACATCAAATGATGCTGTATAAACTATGTTCCATATGTTCTCTGACTGGTCAAAGAAAGCGGCTGGCAGTCAGTTGCTGGGGAGAATAGAGGTAGGTGGACCTTTGGATATCTGGGTTACAGGTAGGGACCACAAGGAAAGAGAGAAGGGGGAAGATGGAGGGAAGAAAGAAGATGGAGAACCAGGAAATGGCCCGATGGACTGAATCTAGCATAGACAGGATGACTATCGGCAAAAAAACTTGGGGAATACAGAGTCAGACTAATGTAGAAAAGCAGTCGAGTTGTAATTGCTCAGTAATTGTGCTAAAGCTGATTAAACCAATATTATTGGGGGTCTGGCCTAGTCATATTAATAATTAGTAGAGTTATTAATTATTCTAGTGACACAGATACACAAATGCAAAATTTTAAAATATTACTGTCTTCCACTCTCTCCCTCCCATTCATATTGGTTTTAGCTATCGCTCGTTGATTTGAAAATTAGCCCGGGAATTTAGAGCCTTAACCATATATTTCCATTGGTTTCTATGGATCGGGGATCCAGATGACTTATCTCAACGGTTCTTGCACACGGGCTTTCACATGGCTCTCCTGTTCCCTGCAGTGGTAGCAGTCACCTAAAGCTAGCCGGGTGGGACAGCCACTCCTGAAAGGCTCCCACGGATGGCAAGTGACTGCTAGTTGTTGACGGGAAGAGATGGAAGCTGACTCCCTTAGAGGAAATGATCCAGAGGCAGAACCAGGAGGAAGGCTGCCATCTTTGATGACCTAACCCTGGGATTCATACTTAATATTCTCTGTGCAGATCTCTCAGTTGCCGTGAGAAGAAAACCAGGCCCCACCCAAAGGAGTCCTGAAGTCCTTGTGGACATATTTTAAGTTGCTACAGGCTAGGGTAGTAGCTCAGTGGGGAAGTATGTGTTTAACTTTGTTGGTGCCTTGAGTTTCAACCCAGTGCTCTAAGCTCCAACTGACTGTGGAGAGATATAGTTCTCTGAGAGAGTGCTTGTCCACCAAATGCAAGGTTCCAAGTTTGGTCTCAAAAACTCATTCCACCACCACCACCAAAACCCAATGATAGCAACCAAAGAAAATCACCTTGGTATTTGTATTTTTCTTCAAAGGAAAGCAGTAGTATTATAGTGGATCTTTCTCTATGCATATACAGAGTATGATATACATATATCTGTATATATTACATACATGTATACCATATGTACATTTGATAGGAAATTGCACTACAAAACTCCCTTAAATGGTAAAGAACAGTCTGGTGATATTCTAGTATCTATTCCTTTGTTTTATTTGTTTGATGAAACGATGTCTTGCTATATGGTCCTGATCGGACATGAACACAGTATATAGTCCAATCCGGTCTTAAACTCTGTTGTGGCTAGCCCACTGAGGATGACCACTCAGAAGTAGTTTATAGCCAACTGAAAAGCTTTATTCCAGCCTGTCTGACCCGCACCTAGATATTGGGAGAGCCGAGTGTGCCCATCTAGGTGTGGTCCCGAGCGTCCAGAACATAGGCTTTTACACTTGATCTCAGCCAAAAGACCGAGGAGCAATGAACACAGGGTGGTTTTTTGTTTTGTTTTGTTTTGTTTTTTGTTGTTTTTTAAGATTTATTTATGATCTGTGAGTACACTGTAGCTGTCTTAAGACAGACCAGAAGAGGGCGTCAGATCTCTTTATGGATGGTTGTTAGCCACCATATGGCTGCTAGGATTTGAAGTCAGGACCTTTGGAAGAGCAGTCGGTGCTCTTAACCACTGAGCCATCTCTCCAGCCCAAACACAGGGTTTTTAAAGGCAGAAACTACACCCTGGCATCCTGCTTGGCAGCTGTAGGGAGCTCTGCAGTTTAACAGAAGCTGGGATATCCTGACCTTTGTATCCTAGGATAGAGTGAGGTAGTGTTCTGTGGGATTCTCCATCAAAGAATTCTAGTTAAGCCTGAAACAGCCTCAGTAAGAATACAAGATGGAGGAACCTTTGCAATGTCTTGCCCATTACGATGGCAATTCCTAGGATTACAGGGGTATGCCATAGGTCTTAAATCTTTAGATAGTACTGTTTCCCCTGGGGTTATATGAGGCTACAATTGTGGGTATTTGTTTCATTTATCGCATTATAGAGTCTTCCTTTGGAAGGTTTTTAGTAAGTATCTCTCTCTCTCTCTCTCTCTCTCTCTCTCTCTCTCTCTCCCTCTCTCCTGGATGTGTGTGTTTGAAGTATGTGGGCATTCATATGTGTATGCAGGTCTGTGTACCCACGTAGAGGCCAATGGTTGATCTTGAGTAAATTCCTCTCTCTTCCTCTTTCTACCTTGATTTTTGAAACGGGGCCTCGCAATGAACCTTGAATTCAATATTTCAGCTTGTTCAGCTACCCAGCAAGTACCTAGAATCTGCCTGTCCCTGCCTCCCAGCTCTGGGATTACAGGTGAGCTTTTGGCCTTGGCTTTCAGGAGGATAATGGGGGTCTAAATCCAGGTGCCCACGCAGCCAACACATTGCCTGTCTCCCAGGCCTCTGCTGTTTTTCCACCGTCCCTTCTTCCCCCTGTCCTCTTTCTCCTTTCTAAATCACCATGCCTGGTAAGTCCTTGGAGTGTGCCCTTTAGAAGAGCCTGTTATCCCACCATATGTACACCCTGCAGACTTAGGAGTAAGAGGTAAGAACCTGTAGACAGGTGCCCTGGGGTTCACAAGCAGCGACTGTGTCCTTTCTTCTTCCTCCTTTCTAATCTGCAATGAGAAATAAAGGCAGACCTCTTCCTGGGACATGGGGAGGGCCACTCCCCGCATCGGTCTTGTTCTGCTGAGCCAGAGCCACGTGACCACCAGCTGATGGGCTCCAGCGCCGGTGAGAACAGCAGAATCCCGCTGCTAGCCTGGCATTCCGCTGTGGAGAAAGGAGCGGAAGGGAGATGGTGAAACGGAGCTAGAACAGATGGGCTTAAACATTTTTTAAAAAGTGTTCTCTGAAGTTAACATTTTTTCTTTATTCTGAAGATGATATTTTCCTTTTTTAAAAGTCCATTTATTGTAAAATATTAGCACATAGACGATACAATTATATAACTTAATGGGTTAGTTATAAAACTAAACGTTATGTAGCTACTACTAACGTCCATAAAGAAACATTGTTGGCTCTCTGGTAATCTCTGCTGGGTTCCCTCTTGATCAGAAACACCAGTCATCCCGATGGTAATTACAACTTGACCTTTTAATGATTGCTTCTTTGCTCTTTTAACTGTTTTTCACCTAAAATATCCACCCTAAACTACTCTACTCTTGCTTGTCTCATGACTTTCTACAAACAGGATCACCCAATACAGCTGATCACACATCAGCTCTGTGAGGCTGCTGCTGTTTCAGTCCCAAGCACGCTGTTAGGAACATTCATTCTTGCATATGACTCTTACATAAGGTGTGTGCGCACAATTGATTGTAGATGTTGGGTAACAAACTCTAAGTTATCTACAGAATGTTTTCCAAGTAGATTCCGCATCTATATTGCTACGAGAAGTTGAGGACATTTTTCTTTCTTTGCTTCTTATCTAACATAAGACATTTTGGGCAGGTGCAGTAATATAAATGTATAGTCCCAGCTACTGGGGAGGCTAACATGGGAGGATTCCTTGAGTTGGGGGATTTGAGACCAGACTGGGAAAATCATGTGATTTCATCTTTTGAAAAATAAACTAATAAGCCAGGCAGTGATGGCATACAACTTTAAACCCAGCACTCAGGATAGATCTCTGAGTTCATGGCCAGCCTGGTCTACATAGTAAATTCAGGACAGCCAGGGCTACACAGAAAAACCTGTCTCAAAAAATAAAAAGAAAATAAATAAAAATTAGGGTTCTTCCTTCTAAGATTAAGCTGCTTTTGTATTAAAAAGGGCCTTTAAAACAAAGGGGAAAAAATCTGGGCACGGAGGCTCACATCTGCAAGCCCAGCTTTAGAGACAGAAGTAGCAGCAGGATTTGCCTTAAGTTTGAAGCCACTCTCAGTAACATAGCAACACCCAGTCTTAAATGAAACAAAATAAGATGGAAGAGAGCGAGGGAGGGAGGGAGGGAGGAACAAATTGTTCTTTTTGCATGTTGTCATATGGCAAGATAAATATCTGGTTTTCCATTTAGAAATTTCTGATTTTCCCCTGAAATCTTTCCGACCACAACATCTCAAATGATGAAAATCACCACCCCACAGAATGTGCTATGAATTATCCATTCTTTTCTGTTTTGATGTGCAAATATATGTAGTATATAGAGGAACTAGCCTCTAATCCAAGATAGCTTCTAGTGAATCTCTCTCTCTCCTCCTTTCCCCCCTCCCTCTCTCTTCCCCCCTCCCCTTTTCTCCTTTATCTCTCCATTCACCAGGTTCTGTTAGCCCAGGCTGACTTTAAACTTGCTATGTAGCCACCACTAGATCACACACACACACACACACACACACACACACACACACACACACCTGCTTCAACCTCCCAGTGTTAGAATTATAGAAACCTCCCAGTGTTAGAATTATAGAAATGTGCTATCACATCTGGCTATGAACTCTTTCCTGGTATTTATGTATTTGTGTAGAGTTTTCTTCTACTGGATAAGAGCGGAATTGGGGCCAGAGTGGTGTCCGTGTGTGAATTCGAAGACTAGATTACAAAAGATCCGGTAGTATCAGGACTGCTCTTTTGGTCCAGGTCCGCTGAGGTCCAGCTACCATGCTGTGAGGATAGTATTGCAGCCACACCCACTGAGGATGTGGAAAAGAAATCGATAAGCAAGCCACACCAGATGTAGAACCTTTGTCTCAGTCAAATATTCCAAAGTTCAGCTCCCCAGGCTTTGAGATTTCCAGCTAAGAACCCCGGGAATCAGAGCCACAAGCTACCCAATCCAGCCCAGGGAATTCTCAACTCATAGGAACGATAATGCACTGTGATATTGTCTTAAGCCACCGCCCTTGGGGCTGACTTATACAAGCGTTCACAGTTGACTCGCCGGGGTGCTCTCCTCGAAGGCATTCAGACCTAGGTATTTGAATTATTGAACAGCATTGCATGGAAAAACTCTAGTAGATGGGTTCGAGCTTCGTGTTTTCTGAACTGGAGCAGGCCTCCAGATGTAATACAGGCTTGAGGGAAGTAGACATGTTAGGTGAACTCACTTAAGCAGGCACTGTAGACATGCAGTCAACAAAAACCAGACTAGAGGAGGCTACAGCCCAAATGACCCAATTTCTTCAGTTGGAAAAGCTAAGGGGGCGGGGCTACTAAAAGACCCCTAAGAGGTATAATAGGTTTGCCTTTTTCCGAAGAATTGCTGCCCACCCCTCTGGGACAGTCTCTCTTTCCCCCACCCCCCCCCACCTCTGCTGATCTCTGCTTCTGCCGTGAGATTCGCTTTGAACCGGAACCCACGAGCAGGTGTGAAGGTGGCCACTCCGGAGCAGACACAGCAGCCTCCCAGAGTCCTTGTGTGTTTCAACCAATCTTCCTTTTCCATCTGCCAGGAAGTGGGTTGTCCCAAATAGAGACTGTTCCTTTAGCTGATGGCCAAGAGTGGAGAGGGTGCGGAGGTGACTCACTGTGGAGATTCGCGTGAGCAGGAAGTCAAGCCAGGCTGCTGGAGGCCTGATTTCAGTCTTCTGCCACCGCAGCATAACATAATGTACTCTGTGATACACAAGGAATGTTGCCAATTTAACATATGATCCTTACTAGAATCTCATCTTAGGAGGCAACCGGAGGAACTGGTTACTAGATCGTGTCCTGTTTGCTTTCCGGTTACTGTAAGAAAACAGTAAGGAAAGCTCTTTAAGGGAGGTAGGGTTTATTGTAGCTTAGTGACAGTCCATTCTCTAGGGAAGCCAGGGCAGAAGCTTGAGACCATGGGGCGATGCTACACTGGCTTGCTTCCCTTGGGTCACTCAATTAAATTTCTTATATAGCCCAGCCCCACTGCCTAGGGATGGCACCTCCCACAGTGGGCTAGCCCCCCCTCCATCAACTATCAATTAAGAAAATAACCTTGGGGCTGAAGAGATGGCTCGGAGGTTAAGAGCACTGGCTGCTCTTTCAGAGGACCTGGGTTCAATTTCCAGCACCCACGTGGCAGCTCACAACTGCCTGTAACGCCTGTCCCAGGGGGATCCAACACCCTCACACAGATATACATGCAATCAACTCACCAATGTACATAGAATAATATATATTATATAATATATTCTATATATAATATAATATATACATATAAAGTATATATTTTCTAATATACATATGTATTAGAAAAAATAAAATAACCCACAGACAGGCCCACACTCAACCTGATGAAGGCAATTCCCCAGTTGAGGTTCCTGCTTCTCAGGTGTGCCAAGCTGACAGAGAAAGCTAACTCTTAACAAATGGTGATAAACTGCTATTTATTTTTAGGTGTGTTTTGTAAATTTAGTTCCGACATTTTTTTTTTATATGTGTGGTACTAAGAATAAAACTTAGGGCCTTAGTGCAAGCTAGAGAAGCACCCTCCACTAACTCATATTCCTAGCTTTTAAAATATGTTGATACTGTTGCAGGAACAACAAAGTTGTTATGGTTTGAGTACATGCTGCCGGGGAGATGCGGGGCGGCTGTGAAGTACTCCCTGTGTGGCTGGGCAGCAGGTATGAGCCGGCTTATCAAGGTCTTCTGTTTTAGTTGCGATTTGGGTGCTTTCCTAATAAGTTAAAAAGCTGGGCTGGGTGGGCACACACCTTTAATCCCAGCACTGGGGAGGCTGAGGCAGGTAGATCTCTGAGTTCAAGGCCAGCCTGATCTACAGAATGAGTTTCAGGATAGCCAGGGCCACACAGAGAAACCCTGGGTTTTTTTTTTTTTTTTTTTTTTTTTGGTATAGAATAGAGTTTATTCAGAATAGGGGATGGGAGTTAGAGGTAGAGAGAGAGAGGTAGAGAGAGAGAGAGAGGAGAGAGAGAGAGAGAAAGAGTGAGAGAGAGAGAGGAGAGAGAGAGAGTGGAGGCCGGCCATGACCACGTGGAAGGGGGGGGAAGAGCCCCAGGGGCAGAGAGGTGAGAGAGTATGGGAGAACGGAGAACAAAGAGCGAGAAACCCTGTTTTGAAGAACAAAAACAAACAAACAAAGTTGGTTGATCTGATCTTCCTTGTGTCTCAAAGGGGCAGAGAAAATACGGAAGCTCAGGGTGTTTGTGAGTGTCGGGGAAGCCAAGAGGTATCTGGGTCAAGGCTCAGGACTGAGACGATAAAACTGATCACCTCCTGTGAGAAGGATGTTTCCACCAGATCATTAGAACAGGTCAGGTCAATCATGGTTGAAAAGCCAGTAGGCGCTGGCTCTACCGTGTGGATTGGGGGTGGGTTCAATAGAGCTCTTTGGCTATAGGAGAAAAACATGCCTCCTATTCATGCTTGTTGGTTAAGGCATCTACAGTGCTCTCTGAATATAGGGCATTGCATTGATATTTAGAAATGGGACCCTTGCTCTATCCCAGCAGTGCTCAACCTGTGTGGGTCAGGGGTCACATATCAGATATCCTGAATATCAGATGTTTACATCATGGTTTATAACAGTAACAAGATTAGAGTTATGAAGTAGCGGTGGAAATAATTTTATGGTTGGGGGTCACCACAACACAGAGGAACTGTGTTAAAGGAAAGTTGAAAACCACTGTTCTAGAGCCTCTGTCCCTGGGGTGGGGGTGAAGGTGTAGGTGTGGGGGTGTGGGGGTGTGTGGGGGTGTGGGTGTGGTGTGTGTCTTCAGTTTCAGATCATCCTGGGCTACATAGCAAGACTCTGCCTCAAAATTAAATATATAGCTAAAATAAAAATCGAGAGTTCTCTGCCCTCCCTTGCCCCTCTCTGCTCTCTCCATTCTTTCCCCTCTTTCCACGTAATCATGGTCATCCCTCTATCTTCTTTCTCTCTTTACTTCTCTATCTCCTTTTCTCTTCCTACTTTTCTATAATAAAACATTGAAACTATAAAAAAAATTGAGAGAACTCAGCAAGGTAGGAATTTCATAGGAAGAGGGAAACAGAGAGTTTTTATGGATACACCCACCCCATACTTGCTTTTGCTTAATAATCACAAGATATCTTTATTTTTCTTAATGGAATAAGAAAAGCAAGTAACGAAAATTCATTGGCTCACGCTTTTAACGATACAGTTCAAGCTAGACATGTGCTCCCTTTAACAAACACCCTTCTCTCTCTTTCTCTCTCCTTCCCTGCATCATATATCAGCCCAACTGGAGCCAAACCAATGCACCATCCAGGACACTAAAAATAAATATCTATATTTTTCTTTTGATATTTCGCCTGCTGTGACCTACTTTTAGTTGATTTCAAAAGCAAAGGACAGAGGCGTGTCCTCAATAAACAGGCCTGTGATCTCTATTTCGCTGTTGGCCACACAGGTTTTGTCCTCCAAAGCAGAGACTTGTGTTCCAGGGCCAGCGAAAGGAAGAAAGCCGTCCCTGTCGCGGCACTGATATTTCAGTTCTGAAATCCCATTTGTTTCACCAAAAATCGACTCCTGTGAAGAGACTTCCTGCATACACTCCTGATATTAATGGGCTCTGCTTATGCCGCTCCTGATATGCCTGAGTCACATACGGAATTACTTCCAACACACCCACACGTCTGGAAGCACATTTTTCAGTGATTATAAAATCAAGAGCTGTGAAGATCCCTTGCAAACAGCATTTATCAGCTGATGTTTTAATTATTCATGTTTAATGAAGTCCCCATGAATCTCTTTAAAAATTAGAGTCAAGGACTAGAAATGCAGCTCAGTTGGTAAGGTGCTTAGCATGAAGGAAACCCTCGGCTCATCTTTAGCACTGTATGAACTAGGCATGGTGGTGTGGGTCTGTATCCCCAGCGCTCAGTAGATTAAGGTTGTGCTCTGTTATTCTTGCTAGTTACTCGCTATTGCTGTGAAAAAACACTACAACCAAGGCAACTTATAAAGAAAGTGTTTAATTTAGCTTAGAGTTTCAGAGGGTTAGATCTCATGTTGGAACTGCTTAGGCACAGTGGCAGAATAGTTGAGAGCTCATATCAGAATCCACAAGAGAAGGCAGACAACACACTGGGAATGGCGGGAGTCTTTTGAAACCTTGGGCCCATCCCAGTGACACGCCTCCTTCAACAAGACTTCTCCTCCTAATCCTTCCCAAACATTTCCACCAACTAGAGGCCAAGTGTTCAAACAGATGAGCCTACGAGGGTCATGTTCCTTCAGACCATCTCAGTTACATACCAGGTTTGAGGCTAACTGGGGCAACAAGGTCCCCATTGCCACAACAAAGTCAATAGGAAAGCTGTCACTTAAAAAGAAATATGATGTCAGAATTTGAACATTTCCCCAACAGCAAGAAAGTATTATCATAATTTAAATACTTCAGCTTAACCAGTAAAATATGTGCATCTGTTTGAAAAGTTAGTTTTAATATTCACCCCAGGAATTCTTAATTAACATTTGAAGTGTTCTAACTGGAATACGGGCACCAGGGAGTGGTTTGTTAGCATTTCATCTCTCTAATGGGGACCTTGTTCCAGCTCCTTGAATTCTTCCTGTCTGGATGTAATTGGAGAATTTACAGTTTAGCAGAAGAGAAGTTGGCCATAGCTGTTCACTGGTGAGATGCTTGGTGCGGACTGCAGTGCCCTGCATAGGCACCTCATTTGTTCTTGGTGTTTGCTTGATTCTGTGCCTGCCCTTCTGGGCAGGATGATGTCCCCTGATCTGCTGGATCCTATTTTTAGACACCATGGTGTCTAGTTTGAGTGAATATTTATTTCATGGGAGGTTCTAGTCAGAGCCTACAGCTTACAACAGTTTACAAGGCTGACTGGCTTGATTCTTGGACTTGTTTGTCAGTCAGTTTGGCACAAGACTAACTATCATGGCCTCATCATGAAGCAGCCTTGGAGTGGACTAGGTTTAGGCTTTCTATTGACTTGAATTGTCAGAGGTCATAAGTGCTGTCAACTGTGCACCACTAAGCTGCCTTATGCCACTTAACACCCTTTTGCAGGTTACCATGGAGAATATTTAATGAATAATAATAGGAAGAGAGAACCAAAATTAAAAAAAATAAAAACAACCCAACCCTACATATAATATTGAAGATCAGGAAGAATTCATAGGAAAAAATTAAAACATTGTTACAGTAGTATTAGAATGTAAAAGCTATAAAGGCCTCACTGTTCAAAATCAGAAGTCTATGGAGGCATAATATCTTCCCCATCTCACTCATGAGGAAACAGAAGCACAAAATATAACCTGTCCCAGATCACACAGATCTGGCCATTGTGAACCTTTCATTTCAGTCTAGGCTGTTTGGTTGGGATCCGGGCTCTACCTGTTTTAGATGATCAGAGTTTCCTTTCTAGAAAATATCAAAGACTAGGAGCCGTCCCATGAGTACACAGAGTTAAAGATTTGCTATGAGGACTGTGATGACTGTTCTTGGTTGTCAACTTGACTACATCCTGAATGAATTCAAACTGAAGTGACTGGGCACACTTGTGAGGGATTTTTTTTTTTTAACCTTAGTTAAATCATTTGAAGTGGGAAGATGCACTTCTAATCCAGATCTTCTAGGTAGGAAGAGAAACCTTTAATGCAGATCTTTTGAGGTGGGAGGAGCCATCTTTAATTTGGACCACACGTCCTGCTGGCAGCCTATGGAAGGATTTGGATGAAGGAAGCACAGAAGCTCTCTCTCATTGCCTGTTTGCTCTCCCCCTCACTAGTTCATCTACTCATCCCCTGGCATTACAGCTCGCTTCTTTAGAATTCCAGCATAGACTGAAGACCAGCTGAGACATCGACTCTTGTTGACTGAACAACAAATGGATCCTTGGACCTTCCATTTGTAGGCAGTCACTGTTGGATTAACTGGACCACAGCCTGTAAGTCATTCTCCCACATACCCTTTCCATATACAGAGAGACATTCATTCTATAAGTTAGGTCACTCTAGAGAACCCTGACTAATATAAGGACCCAGAGGAAAACAAAGTAATTCTGAAGTTTTTCTTGGCATCTAAAAAGGCCCTTGCCAGCAAGAGATTTTTCTGTCAAGCATCATTTGGGTAGTAGGCTTCTGTGATGAATTAAAAATAAAGACCTGTCACTTGGTTGATGATGTGTATAACAGTTTTCCTAGACGAAATGAAGCCGCCGGAGTTTCAGGAGGCTTCGAAGGGAAAGGCAGGCAGCTTGCCTCTTTCTTTCCATTTTGGTCGTTCCTAATTTCTTCCTGTCAGGCTCTACCAACAAGTTACTGTCCAGAGAAAGCCACAGCCAAATGTTTGTGTACGTCTGCGCTTCTCTCAGCCCCTCAGCCAGGGCCAGAGTGGGAAGAATCCAATGTTTACACAGTAGAACTTGCCCAGCAGGAAGCGACTAGCACAGTCTACCCAGCACAGTGGCTTTCAAGCAGTTTGTCATCCAGCCTGAAGACGGTTGAATGGCTCGCTCTACTTTGTGAGGGGGTTGGGAAGGCTGAGGGCAGAAGAGAAGGCTCTGTGGCGGTGGAGCTGAATGAACTCTAAGCAAGGATATGAGAAGAGGCCATCTAGGCCGAGAGAAAGGCACGAAGGTGAAGCTGAAATTAAGCAATATGCACGTGGGAGGAGCCGGTGAAGCAAAGGCAGGAGGCCAACAGAATCCCCCAAAGGGCTTTACAAAGACAGAGGTTTTGCTACTGAATCTGATGATTAGCATGTACTAGTGCTATTAGCACTCTAGGTTTTTTGTTGTGTTGTTGTTTTGTTTTTCTGGTTGTTTGGTTAGTAGGTTACTAGGTGGTGTGTGTGTGTGTGTGTGCACTATATGTTTTTTTCAGTAGGATCTTAGGACTATATATATTATGTAAAGCAGGAAATATGGAGTCTTGGGGGGAGGTCAAAGGAAAGATTAATGAAATGTTGGGTGTGCTGGCACATGACTTTAATCTCGGCACTCATGAGACAGAGGCAGGCAGATCTCCATGGGTTTGAGACCAGTCTGGGCTACATAGTGAGTTCCAGTATGACTTGGGCTACTTAGTGAGACCTGCCTCAAAACCAAAACCAAAACAATGAAAGGAAAAAGGAAAAAGAGTAATGAATGAAGCAGGATCTTGACTGCATAGACTGTGCTCCAGGCATCTACATGTTAAAGGACTTTAGACAATTTTCCTCCACTGTGGTATGCCTGCCAGTCACTCTCTTAACCAGTGAGACACACGGGATGGTCCTATTTTCAAGTTTGTGTGGGCAAGGGAAATTTTGGAAAAAATCAGGAAGTAATTATTTTGTAGTCATAAGGAGAGTTTCAAGACAGAGATACCAAATCTAAAATTGTATGTTTATATGTATGAATATGCACATACATTCATATATAATGATGTAAAAAAAAATACGTCTAAGCAAAAAGGATAGTAGAAGGGCCTGAAGAAATGCTCAGTCAACAGTGCTTGCGGTACAGGCCTGAGGACCTGAGCCCAGAAGCCATGACAAAAGCTGCACTAGGGATTCACTGTAGACTTAGTACTGCAGAGGCAGAAACAGAAGGAGCTCCAGAGCTTGCTGGTCGGACTATCCAGCCTGATTGACGAGCTGATGATTCAAGGAGAGACCCTGCCTCAAAATGAAGTTGGAGACCAACTGAACAAGAGAGCTGATGTTGACCTCTGGTCTCACAAGCCTCATGCATGACACACTTGTCCATATGCGTGTGTGAACATTCACATGAACAGACACACACACACACACACACACACACACACACACCCTGGAAAAAAAGGATAGAAACAAATATGCTAACATAGCCTTGATATTACTGTCATGTGGCAATGCTGGTAATGGTTGGTTTAATGAAATATTTTTTAGAAAAGGTCTCTTAGTCTACAATTTAAAAGTAACTTTTGAAAGTTCCAAATAACTAGGCTAATGTTACAAAGAAATCAAGTTGCATAAGAACCAAGAAGAGATCATTGACTTTGGCAAGTGGGAGGCTACCGGAGAGCTTTGGTCAGGGTGAGGAGTGGAGCAGAAGCCAGATTGCAGTGGTTGCAGTCAGTGGATCAGGAAGTAGCAAAAGCCAGTATAGACCACTAGTCAAGTAGTTTGGCAGTTAAGGCAAAATTTAAAACTATTATTGCTTATTATTATTATTATATAGTCACATATAAAAATTGGGTACTATAGAATACTACTAATAGTAGAGTAGGGGCTGGAGGACCAGCTGAGGGGTTAAGAGCATTTGCTGCTCTTAGAGAGGACGAGAATTCAGTTCCTAGTGCCCACACAGTAGTTCACAGCCATATCCCGAAGGGGGTGTGCAACACCCTCTTCTGACCTCTGTGGGTACCAAGCACACACATGGTGTTCATATATACATAATACATAATACATAATACATAATACATACATACATACATACATACATACATACATACATACATGCAGGCAAACACACACACATAAAATAATCTAAAAAAATTGAAAGCATTAACAGTAGAACAAGAGACCCTAAAAATCTTACCCAAGCCCGGCGATATCGTTTGGCATATTTGTTGAGTGAATATTTCTTCCGAATGTTTTGAGGTCATCTTTTCAGCTGGGAATCGTTCACATTCTTCTCAGTCATGGAAACTAAGGCTCCGAACGGCAAAGCGAGTCCCGGCCGAGGCACTGTAACAGATCACCATGAGGTGTTTGTTTTTCTCCACAGCACTTTGTTGCTTCTTGGTTTGCTGACATGCATTTCCTGGCCACTCCCTGCACCCTGTAGCATAAGTGGCCAGCTAAGGGCTTATCTGGTGCCCTGTCATGTCCTGAACAGGCTTTGGACAGGACACAGTGTCTAAAGTCTCATTCTACCTGCATCCTGAAGCAGACCCGAGTCTTATTCATACTGTCACTCCCAATCCAGAATCTGTCAGGTACCTACAATGAAGTGTGTTCTTATGAAGAAAGGGTAGCAGGAGGTGTTTAGGTCTAGTACTGATGCGGTTTTCATTCCCATTCCCTGCTTTGCTCTAATATCTTCCTATTTCTAGAATTGGGGAGGCTATTCTACGCCTAGACTGTCACCAAGTAAGAATAACACAGGAATATAGATGTCCCATTTAGGGGTGAGCGTTCTGCTGCCTCTGCTTCTCTCCATCTCAACTAGCTGTGAGTCTGTGCTAATCAATATCTACTGCATAAAGAAGCTTCTCTCATGAGGGCCGAGGGGTGTGCTAATCCAATGTGCTGATCTATGGGTATAATGCGAAGGCCAGAGGGGTCTGTTTAATACTATGACCATTTAGAAAAATAAAGGTAGTGGGTTCTCTCCTAAGGCATATAACCTGTCTAGCCACAGATTCTATATCACACACACACACACACACACACACACACACACACACACACACACACCACACACCACCACCACCACCACCACCACCACCACCAATCAAAGCTCAGAGATCACTGTGGGAAACATGGCAGGAAGATTTTAAGGGCCCAAGGCTGCAGACACTGTCAGGAAACAAACGGACAGTTGTTAATATGAATTTACAGTGACTGTGACAGCATGCAGGCAAGCTAGGCAAGCCGAAGCCAGCCAAAATCCCAATGCGGAGAGGGGAGATGAGCGTGAAGTTCTGCCCCTAGTTGAGGACCTACTGGCAACTAATAGCTGCTGGGAGACGGAGAAACAGTGCTAAGGGTGTGGCCCCAGGGTAGGCCAACCACCCTCCAGTGGATGGCCACAGAGCCCAGAACACACAGGCAGCACAAGCTTGTACTTAATGTGTTTAAAAAGGAAAAAAAAAGGATGTAAAGTTTGGTGGTAGAGAAGGGGAGTGGATCTAGGAAGAATTGGGGGAGGGGTGAATCTAATCAAAATATATTATACAAAATTCTCAAAGAACTTAAAAACAAAATACGACAAGAGAACAAAAGCCAGACTCCCGGCTTTTGACGTGGAACCGTTTGGTGAAGGGTGAGCATTCAGTTCTAGGACTGGCTGAAAGCAGCCTCGCCTGCTCCACACTGACTCCCTTTTGGGGAGCAGCAGCTCAAGGATGGGAAAAGAGAGGAGCACGTGCCGTGAGGTCCCAGGGGTGGGGTAGTCCTCCCACCCTGCTGGAGCACTCAGAGCTTGTTGAACTGTCCCACCTCAGAGGACTATGGCGGACCAGGGACTCTCCTGTGATGGAGAATGTAATGGCTGCACAGAAGGTCCAGACATCGTTTGCTGGAGATGTACCGTGACTCATGCTCCTGATTGTCAGTGTTCTGGTGGCCATATTAAAGAAAGTAAAAGAGGTGGAAATAATGAATAGGACATCTCTCTCACACTCTTGAGAGCTTCCAGGGATCTGCCTGACTCTGCCTCATCATTCCTGTGCTCCAGGCACAAGCCCCCACACCCAGAATTTTTATTTTGTTTTGTTTTGTTTTGTTGAGACAGGTTTTCTTTGTATAGCCCTGGCTGATCTGGAACCTGATCTGTAGACAAGGCTAGCCTCAAACTCAGAGATGCAACTGCCTCTGCCTCCTGAGTGCTGGGATTAAAGGCGTGTGCCCCGCCACCCAGCTTTCTATGTAGGTTCTGGTGGCCTGACTCAGGTCCTCCTGCTCTGCAGGCAAGTACCTTACTTCCTGAGCTCTCCCCATTCCTTACCATACAGTATGAAATCAATATATCCTAAATATACTTAGGATATAACCAACAAAAATTG
This sequence comes from Apodemus sylvaticus, assembly GCF_947179515.1. Classification (NCBI taxonomy): domain Eukaryota; kingdom Metazoa; phylum Chordata; class Mammalia; order Rodentia; family Muridae; genus Apodemus; species Apodemus sylvaticus. The sequence continues at coordinate 39,433,520 of NC_067476.1, read as the reverse complement.
TAATTAGCATACTTAGCTTTATTTCATCTTTTTTTTTTTTTTTTGAGTCAGAATCTTGATAGGAAAACCAGGCTGGTCACTAACTCAAGGTCTTCCCTCCCGTTTCTGCCTGCCGAAGTGCTGGCATTTGCAGGCAGGTACTACTATGTCTAGCTAAGCTTTGAAGGTTTTGTATCAATCTATCATGTATTTCCTAGTCATGGAATATCAATTTAGGCTAGTCATAGTTCTGATGTTTATGCCGTGTGTGTGTGTGTGTGTGTGTGTGTGTGTGTGTGTGTGTGAGAGAGAGAGAGAGAGAGAGAGAGAGAGAGAGAGAGACAGCACAGGTTCTGGTAGACTAAATACATTCTTAAGAAATTCTTAACCCAGGAGCAGGGCAGTGGTGGCACATGCCTTTAATCCCAGCACTCAGGAGGCAGAGGCAGGTGGGTTTCTGAGTTCGAGGCCAGCCTGGTCTACAGAGTGAGTTCCAGGACAGCCAGGGCTATATAGAGAAACCCTGTCTCAAAAACAAACAAAAAAGAAAGAAAGAAAGAAAGAAAGAAAGAAAGAAAGAAAGAAAGAAAGAAAGAAAGAAAGAAAGAAAGAAAGAAAGAAAGAAAGAAATTCTTTTTTGTTTGATTTTTGGTTGTTTTTTCTTTTTTTATTCGATATATTCTTTATTTACATTTCAAGTGATTTTCCCTTTCCTGGATCCCCCCCTCCCCGAAAGTCCCATAAACCCTCTTCCTTCCCCCTGTTCCCCCATCTACCCCTTCCCACTTCCCTGTCCTGGTATTCCCCTACAAATCTGCAACAAGCCTTCCCAGGACCAGGGGCCACTCCTTCCTTCTTCTTGGGCATCATTTGATATGTGAATTGTGTCTTGGGTATTCCAAGCTTCTAGGCTAATATCCATTTATCAGTGAGTGCATACCAAGAGTGTTCTATTGAGATTGGGTTACCTCACTTAGGATGATGTTCTTCAGTTCCATCCATTTGTCTAAGAATTTCATGAATTCATTGTTTCTAATGGCGGAATAGTACTCCATTGTGTATATATACCACATTTTCTGTATCCATTCTTCCGTAGAGGGACATCTGGGTTCTTTCCAGCTTCTGGCTACTATAAATAGGGCTGCTATGAACATAGTTGAGCGTGTATCCTTATTACATGCTGGGGAATCCTCTGGGTAAATGCCCAGGACTAGTATAGCAGGGTCCTCCGGAAGTATCATTCCCAGTTTTCTGAGGGACTGCCAGACTGATTTCTAGAGTGGTTGTACCAGCTTGCAACCTCCAGCAGTGGAGGAGTGTTCCCCTTTTTCCACATCCTCGCCAGCACCTGTTTTCTCCTGAGTTTCCCTGATGACTAAAGATGCTGAACATTTCTTTAGGTGCTTCTCAGCCATTCGATATTCCTCAGGTGAAAATTCTTTGTTTAGCTCTGTACCCAATTTTTTAAGCGGAATATTTGGCTCTCTGGAGTCTACCTTGAGTTCTTTCTATATCTTGGATATAAGCCCTCTGTCGGATGTAGTGTTGGTAAAGATCTTTTCCCAATTTGTTGGTTGCCATTTTATCCTTTGGCAATGTCCCAAGAAAGAAATTCTTAACCAATATCCAACAGCTAGTCACTATACATGTCTGTATATATGTTAATATGCACATATATATATATGTGTAATATATGTATACAATATAAAATATATAATATATTTGTATAATGTATATTTGTACATTTGATAATTATTTTGTAATATATTTATTTTGCATATATATTTGTATACTATATATACTATATATCGTATATATACTATATGTCATGTATATATACATACGTACACATATATGCACAACACACACATATACACACACACACACACACACACACACACACACACACAGTTATTTTTGCAGTGTGCTTGAATCTCAGCAGACCAAATACATGCACCTTCATCTTTCTACTTCTATTTTGAGGTCTTGTATCTTTCTACCAATTGACACACTGTATTGATTGGATCTCAATTTGAACTTGTATTCCCATTTCTTATTATATGGGTGTTCATTTGTGTGGTACTGTGGACAAATATTCTCCCTTCTTAGCACTGAAAATAAATGTTAGGAATAAAATAACATCTTACTTTTAGGTGAATGTTCCTAGCAGCGTTCTTTATATAGTAGCCAATTATCAGTCAACAAGTGGACAGATAAATAAAATCTACGGAGAGTGGATACTTAATTGTAATCAGATTGAGTTTCAAGTTCATCTTTCCCTAGGGTGATATCTACATTCCTAGAGGTTTACAGCATGAGGAAGTATATATATACTTATACACAATGTATAAATATATTGTCAATAATAAATAATAAATATGTCTATGTGACTATATTGTATATATGTATATATTTTGTATATGTATTTGTATACATGTATATATGTATACACACACACACATGTTTGTATGTGTGTGTGTGTTTGTACATTCCGGAGTCTTACAGGTGCAGTTCCAGGAGGCAGAGGACCTAAGGAGGCCTCATTTTCTGGTAAGGGGAAAGAGCATTGGTCTACATGGGTGGACAGCAATTTGGATGTCTAGTAGTCACCACAGAGAGCTAGCAATCTGAAGAATCACGACCTATCTGACCACACAGCCACACTCTGACTGGCCTTGAACTTGTGCTCTTCCAGTCTCTGCCTCTCCAGCAGATCCTAGTGGTGTGTACCACCACACCTGGCACACTTCCACATGCTGTAAACCCCTAGGAACGTGGGCATCACCCTAGGGAAAGATGAACTTGAAACTTGAAGTGAAGTAAGATGATACTTACTTCGTTACAAGTAAGTATCCATACTTGGCTGAAAGACACAAGGCCTCAAAACAGAAGTTGATTTCTCTGTAGAAAAATGAAGGTGCCCGCAGTTGGTGTGCTGAGATTCAAGCACCCTAGCAAAACAACTAAGCGCCATGGGTGTGTTTACTATGATAAGAGCGGTAGCCTGGGCTACTGAGGAGTTTGTTTGTATTTGCTTGCTGCCCCTCCCATGACTGCCACAAAATGACTTAAAGAAGAATTGTGGCTTTTCATAAGGTCAGTCTCAGGTTAGGGGTATAGCTCAGTGGCAGGTGTATGCTGAGTGCACGCAAAACCCAAGTTTACAAGTCGTAGCACAAAAGAAAAAGAATAAATAGTTTTTAATGCAAAAAGGAGTTAAAGGTGTCTTTCTCCTACCCAGAGTCACTCGATAGGCAAGCAACCAGAGGCAGAACGGTGATGCACTGTATTGATTGGATCTTAATTTGAACTTGTATTCCCATTCGTTATTAGATGGGCATTCATTTGTGTGGTATTGTAGACAAATGCGCTCCCTTTTTAGCACCGAAAATAAATGTTAGGAGTAAAATAACACACTACTTTTAGGTGAATGTTCCCAGCAGCGTTCTTTATGTAGTAGCCAATTATCAGTCAACAGGTGGATGGATAAATAAAATATGGCGTCCTGGAAGAATAGGTTCCAATCCAGCCAGGTCAAGGAACGACGTGGTGATTTATGGCACAGCATGGTGGAGCCAAGTAGAAGTTGTTCTGGGTGAAAGAAGCTACTCAGAGGGACTTTCTAAGAACAGTGGGAGATTCTGTTTCTGTCCGATGTCCAGAATAATAAATCTAAGACACGGCCAGGAAGATTAGTAGTTCTCCGGGCAGAGGGGGGTGCGGGACTAAGAGCTGGAGCATTTTTAAGTTTTCTTTTAAGGGTGATGAAAACGTAAGATTCATGATCCTGATGCTGGCGTGTGTTCACCACAGGAACATGTGGACTTGTACACTTTAAAAGGTCTGTAAGTTTACACTTCGACTACACTATTTTTAAAAAGTGTAAAGAGTTATTGTCTGCCTCTAGTGAGTTGGGGTCCCAAGGGTAGAGCCACCTTAACCTGGACACAGGGGCACACAGCCATAGTCAGTCAATGTGCACTTTATTCAAAGTTTTAGCATCTTTTATACAGAAAGAAGAATAAAGATTTTCCACTGGTTTCTTGTTCCCACCAGGTGCTGTTTACCTAGCAATAGCTTGTCTTGGTTTAAGTGACCCAAACCTCCTTGCAGACTAAGAAATCCATTGGCAGTCCAACTCTTTGGTATGATGTCTAATAGGATGCAAAGCCTTAGCTATATAAATCTGATGTATAGTAGGGGAATTCATCATTTCTTGCGGGAGCACTTTCCATAGAATTTTTATACTCATTACTTGGGAGATAGAGGCAGGAGATCAGCAGTTCATGGCCAGCCTGGGCTACATAAAACTGACAGGAGAAATGAAGGAAGGAAGAGAGGGAAGGATGGAGGGAGGGAGAGAGGAAAAGAAAGGGAGGAAGTGTAATAATCAAACAACAACCCAACTCTCCATGAGAGAAGTACAGTCACAGGATAAGCTGCTAAGCCCAAACTGGGGCCACCAGTAGGTAAGTACAGAGAACTCAGTTACCTGGGCAGGAACCGATGAGCAGGAGCCTCTGGAGAACCAGTGCTGGGTGACACAGCACGAACTGAAGCTCGTGCGATGACTTATGAAGCTCGGTTTCAACTAGCTTGAGCATGGCCTTGTCTGGATCAGTCACAGGGGGCAAGCCTGAGCACTGCAATGCTCTTCTCAGTCACAGGGGAGCACCACACAGCACTGAGTCCTCCTGCAGGGGCACAGATGGTCCTCCTGGTGCAGAAGGGAGAGAAGTCTCTTCAAAGTCCAGGAGGAGGGAGAGAAAGGAACCCTGAAAGCCCCAGAGCCCTCCTCACAAGGCCTATCCAGAGGAGAAACTGTGTTACCAGAGCCTTAACTACATGTGGGAAAAGAAATACTTCACTCCAGCTCCCTGTAGTTTCTCACGGAGGAAACCACACAGCTCCCTCCAGTCCTCTCCAAGCATGGCGTCTTACCAAGGGACTGATGGGAAATGAGGAACAGTAGAGATGCTCACAGCTCATGGATACAGGTCATCAAAAGGCTGAGGCCTCATAAGACCATGAACACACCCTGCCCCTCTACCTTAACACTAACTGCCTTACATCATGTCTGCCTTTCTACTAGAAGACGCACTAAATACTGGAAGGCATTACTACAGGCAGACGCAGTTTAAAGAAGCAAAGTGGCATCAGAACCAGAGTCAGATATTCCAGGAGCACTGGAATTACTATGTAATAATTCTATAATAGTATGATTATATAATAAAAGACTAATAGAAAAAGTAGGCCACATGCAAGAGCAGATAGCAATATATGTGACGAGCTGGAAATTCTAAGAATGAAAAAGAAATGTTAGAGATCGAAACCAGCAGTGATTTGTAGATTGACAGAGCAGATAAAGGACTTGAGGAGAGGAACACAAAAACTTCCAAATGGTAAAGTGAACAGAAAGGACAGAAGCGGGGCTGGAGAGATGGCTCAGCGATTAAGAGCACTGATTGCTCTTCTAGAGGTACTGAGTTTAATTCCCAGCAACCACATGGTGGCTCACAACCATCTGTTATGGGAATCCGCCCTCTTCTGGTGTGTGTCAAGACATAGCACCACGAAATAAACTTCAAAGGAGTAAAGGGAACAATAGAGAAATATTTGAAGCAATAATGACCAATAATTTCCCCAAATTAAGCTCAGACACCAAACCTCAGAGCCAGGAAGCTTAAACAACAACAAACAGGATTAATACCTAAAGATGAAACCAAATCAATCAATCAATCAATCAATCTTGTGACTAGCCAGACGGCCCAGTGGTTAAAGACAAGCTGGGTTTGATGCCCGGAATCCACATGGTAGGAGAGAACTGACTCCTGTAAGTTGCTTTCTGACTGCCACACACATGATGTGGCCACATGTGTGTTCCCATGCACACACAGAAAAATAATGTCATAAAGAGAGCCAGGCAGTGGTAGCGTACACCTTTAACCCCAGCACTCAGAAGGCAGAGGCAGGCAGATCTCTGAGGTCAAGGACAGCCTAAAGAAAAATTTGAAAGTAGGGGAACTGGCTGGAAAAAGTAAGGGCACGAGCAGAAGTTGGGGGGCCTTGGTGGAGTAATGGGAGAGTGAACATGATAGAATATATCATATACATGTATTCAAAGGTCACATTAATCTCATTATCATGTGTATCTAATATAGTCTAGTGAAACTTTTTTTTTTTTAAATAAAGACAGGGTCTCACTATATAGCTTTGGCTAGCCTAGAAAAACATTCCAAACAACCAAACTGTACTCTTTTAATTTATTGTATGTGTATGTGTGTTTTGCCTAGATGTCTATCTGTGCATCAGGTACCCATGGAATCTGGAAGAGGGCATCTGATCCCTGGTACTGGAATTACAGACTTGTAAACCACTACATAGGTAATGGAACACAGTTCAACTCTTACAAGCAGCCAATTTCTTAACTGTTGAGCACCTGTCTTAGGGTTTTACTGCTGTGAACAGATATCATGACCAATGCAAGTTATAAAAGACAACATTTACTTGGGTCTGGCTTACAGGCTCAGAGGTTCAGTCCATTGTCATCAAGGCAGAAGCATGGCAGCATCCAGGCAGGCATGGTGCAGGAGGAGCTGAGGGTTCTACATCTTTATCCAAAGGAAGCCAGGAACAGACTGGGCATGCTCAGGTATCTAGGAGGAAAATCTCCAAGCCCATCCCCACAGTGACACACTTCCTCCAACAAGGCCACACCTTATAATAGTGCCACTCCCTGGGACTAGCTTATACAAACCATCACCAAGCCTCTCCAGCTCTAAAACTGGCTTTGAAAAACTTGCAAGCCAAGATGGTAGTCAAGTGGAGCCTTTTAAGTTGAGAGAAACACCTATCAGCTTAGGATTCTGTACCTTGCAAAACGCTGTTCAAAGTGAAGCAGAGGTGGGGTGGGCCAGTGGTTGAGTTCGTTCATAGCATTAATGAAGTTCTGCATTAGTCTTCAGTGTGGGGGGAAGGAAAAGGAGGAGGAGGAGGAGGAGGAGGAAGAGAGAGAGAGTCAGAGAAACAGAGAGACAGAGAGAGAGATGAAACAGCAGGAAATGTTCATTTCAACTTATTGCAAAGGGCAAAGAAAAGTATGGAAGACAAAGCCAGGAACACAGAGAAAGAGAGAAACAGACAGAAAACAAGCATGGTAGATATTAATGCATGCATGTCTGTTGTGGGAAATATTAAAAAACAAAACAAAAACCCAAGCCCACCAACTCTCCACGGGCCAGACCATGCTCCCGTGTTCCTGCTACGAGTTCTTCCTCAGCCATAAAACCTTGTAGTCAGTCAGTGATCCAGTAACTAATTGCACAGATTCCAGTAACTAAATGCAACTGCCAACCTCGAGGTTGTATATCCCAATACTCAGTAACTCGGTAAAATCAAGACTCTTAAAGCTTAATTAACCAATCACATTTATGTATCATTAGAATCACAATTTACAAGATGCCAATACAATAAGTTCAGAGCCAATTAATAATGATAAAAGCTTTATCCCAATATTTCTAACCTTGTGAAATCATAGCCACTTGTGGCTGATAAACACCATACAGGTTCACGTCCGTAGCCATCTTCCTTCCCTTCCTACCCTAAGATACCCCACTCTCTGCAACCCTTAGCTCTGCCTCCCTTTCCCCTGTCTAATCACAGATCTCCTCTGTATTAATGTAATTGGACAGGGAAAATCCTGCAACATATGTCAATTATCGTCTAAATATCATTGTCTATATTTATTAAAGGACAAAAATCGTGAGGATGGGTCAGAAAGCAAGACCTGTGTTGCCTAGAAAACACCCTACTCTAAACATAAAGATGCATGTCTATTAAAAGCAAAGGCACAGAGAAGCACATACCGGCCCGCGCAGGTCAGAGTGGACGTAGATGAACTAATATAGACAAAGAGGATTTGGGATCAAGGAAGTAATCCGGGATAGAGAGGCATACACATCGGTATAGCAGAGCCCTAAGGAACTAGAGTGGATCTTAACGGGTGAGTCAGATACCGAGCATCGAAAACCTGAGAGAAGATTTGGATGGAACTGTGGGGTTGTGTAGATGAATCCACTATGAAAGTTGTAAGTTTTAATTCCTTTGTAGAAGAATTGAACAGACCCAGGAGGTGGAAAACCAGTGAATTAGAAGCACAGTCAGTCAACTGAGTCTGGATGCCTACAGACTACTTCAGTTGCCACAGCAGATGGCACGCGTTTCTCAAACTTACATGGATCGTTAGCCAGGTTGGCAGCACTCGGAGCCTCAAACCACACTTTATGGGTTGTATGTATGTATGTATGTTTATATGTATGTATGTATGTATGTATGTATGTATGTATGTATGCACGTATTTAGGTGTTTCATTTTATGTAGTACTGGCTGTCCTGGAACTCTGTAGACCAGGTTGGCCTTGAACTCACAGAGATCTGCTTGTCTCTGCCTCTTGAGGGCTGGGATTACCCCCGAGGCTTATATTATTATTTTATTGGGGTTCTTGTTGTTACTCTGCTTTGGGTTTTGTTTTTTGTTTTTGGTCATTGTCCTTCAGAGTCTCATATTGTAGCCCAGGCAAGTCTGGAACTCACAGTAATCCACAGCCTTGGCTTCCCTAGGGGGTAGGATCACAGGGGAGGGACACCACACCAGGCTTACAAATACGAAGGAAGCAAAAATCATCTCTACAATTTGTGGAATCTTTATTCGCGATTGGCAAAACCTGGAAGCAACCAAGGTATCCTCCCGTGAGAGAATAATTGATAAGCAAATGTTGGTCACATCCTGACAATGAAACATTTACTCTAAAAAGCATCAGGGTTGGGGGGGGGGTCAAAGGTTTGTGGTCATGCTTAATAGGATGAAGAGAGAAGACTGCTTCAATCAAGGAGCTGAGGGGAACCTGGGCAGTGTAGGCAGTGAGCTGGTAACATGCTGTCCCTGCTGCTGCTGCTGCTGCTAATGATGATGATGATGATGATGATGATGATGATATTGGGCTGATACCCGTCCTAAGCTGCTCCACACTATATAAAACAGTGCTTTTTCTGATCATATCCAGCCCTAAGACACTCCATTTACAATGAACATTTGACTCCATTTTGAGTACACAGGATGACTCTACACCTTGCTGGACATGTAAACACCACCATCTGTCTGGCACCAACCACAAGGTCCAGACTGATAAGTAAATTATTCTGAAAAATAGAAATGGTGTCACCTTATAAATACATCAAGGGGAATTAGGACTGTAGGAGCATCTGTCCACATTGAAATCATATCCAGAAATCTAAGGCCAGAAACTAATCAAACACACCAGGCTGAAGAAAGGGTGCTGTACTGAAACATGCTCACCTCAACCCTGCTGAGAAGAAGACACTTAGCAATGTGACAGCAGTGGCCCCACCACCCTGTCATGTGACCACGGTTGGATGGAGAATGCTTTGACTCTCTGAAGAGCTTCAGTTCAGCCTGTTGCATTATTGATAGAACCTGTTCCAATTGCTGTCTGACCATCTGGGTTTATGGTCCATCCCTTGTGCATCTGGGGTCATCTCCTCCTGTCTGTTCATTCCCCAGGCCTGCTCTTCCTTCGCATTCTACCATGTGACAAAGCTTCTCATGACCAAGAAAGGCAAAAGAAATATGGTTTGCCAAAGTCAAATTTGGTGAGCCAATGAGTTGGGGTTACTTACAAGAATATGGGTGAGGAGTTACAGGAGGGGAAATGACTCAAAGACAGCCTTATTACCA
>NC_067476.1:37692588-37700088 GCF_947179515.1 Apodemus sylvaticus | reverse complement strand
ACAGAGAGCAGAGACAGACAGACAGACAACTAGACAGACAGACAGACAGAGAGCAGAGAGAGACAGGGAGAGGAACTGCTTCCTTTATCCTATGATTACACTGTGATTATTTGAAACATACTACTTCCTTCAGCATCCTATTATCTAGAATAATTTATTTATCCAATGGACAATTTTTGACAGAAACAAATTGGGAAAAAAACATTTGGGAGATAAGAAATATTTCTTGTCTCCCAGAAGGCAAATATGTTCTACCAAACATAAGTTCCCAACCATCAGTGGTACTGATTTCGGTGGACCATCAATACAGTTGCTGTCTTTCCCAACCATACTAGAAGCATCCTGAGTCTCAGGAACTCTTGATTCTTCCCCCTGCCCTCTCTAAACCCTGCGCTTGGATATGTATGAGTTCTTCTGTGGAAATAGTTTCTCTCTTTTCTATAAGACTGTTTTTAATAAGCAACAAAGGATAACATTGTCTATTTAAAGTTCCCCTCAGCCTTAATCATAACTTGTTTATTTGTCCACTTGTCTCTTTGCTTCCACAGATCACTGTATCTATATATTTGCAGACAATGTCTTTGTATTCTAGTTACAGACTGCTCCATTGAGGACCTTGTCACACATTACAGGAATGTGTGTTTTCATTGAGTTCCATATTCCACACATGGATGATATCTTCTTTGCTTCTATTCTTTACTTAGTCATTTACTCAAGAATGTTCAGGGAGGCTAGAAGTCTCCATTTCTTTAAATCCTTGTTTCTCTTCACTTAAACAGTATGATGCTACCATGGAGGCTCTATCCTAGTCTTAGTTGATGGCTATTGTTCTCCTCTCTGATTTCTAGATTCTGAAGCTTATAATTTTTGGACTTTACCTCCCCTTTTAAATATATGCTTATATTTTAAGTGATCTCATCTGATCCTCTGGCTTTAAGTGACAACTGTATGTCAATATTTTCCTCAATGGTCCCTATAATACAGGCTTCTCGAAATATTTTTACTTCACATAACCATCTTGCCACTCGAGATCTCTACCTGATTTTATAACATAAATTTAATATTGTACATGTTCAAAATAATTTGTTCCCAATGACAACTGCTTAACTGAGCCAGCCCCTTCCTTTTCAGCTCTGTAACTAAAGCAAGTAGCGAGAACACGTTAGAAATTTCCTGAAAAGCAACAAACAATAAAAGACAATAAGGAATTATCCTCTCTAAACTGGAGTGGAAACTGAAACTGAGCAAGGCACATGAATACAGTAGCTATTGCACCATGAGAAAAGATGTCAACCCGCAGAGTGGGAGAAGACTTTGGCCTTTCGTTCAGCCAGACCCACAAACACTCCTGTGAAGGAAATGATACTGCTCCACACATGCAATGTTCTTAGCATCACCAAGTTCATCTTTATTTACAGTATGCATCTGACAGGGTATTAACCGGAATTTATAAATAACTCAAAAATTAAACGTCAAAAATTGATCTGGTCAGTAGATTTGGCAAATGAATGGGATAGGCCTCAAAAGAAAAAATAATGCAAATGATCAAAAGAAAACTGAGAAAGTGTTCATTATCTCCAGGTAACAGAAAACTGAAATTCTACGATGACATTCCTTCTCTCCTCAGTAAGAATGGACAGAGCATGTTAACCGAAAATTGCCAGCATCTGCTCTGCCTTAGGAGGTCCTTCCTGGGCCCTACGTCAAGTTTATTCACTGGTACTGCATTTGTGCCTGGGTCTTACAGAAGCCAGAAGAGGATACCGAGTCCTCTAGAACTGAAATTGAAGAGAGCTGTAAGCTAACATGTGGGTGCTGGGAACTCAACTTCAGTCTGTTTCAATAATAGTGAGTGATCTTAACCATTGAGCCCTCTGCCCAACCCACCCCTAATTCATTATACATTAATGAACATTCTAACAAAGTTTTCTTATGAACATCAACCAAGGGTAAGGAAGATTCCAAGCTAAACTCTGAAACTTTGCATAAATCTCTATTTAAATTTTGCCGTTGTTCCTCTATGGGTGTGGATGCGCCCACACCAGTGTCTGTGTTTGTGTGGTTATGTGCTGAACACACAGGGCCTCAGGTTTACTTGGCAGGCAGCCATCGATTCTCACCTTCTCACGCTTGTGGCTACAACAGTTGGCACTCTATTTTCTTGCCTGTTCTTTGTAAACATTGCTTCCATCTGATTAGTAATTTAAAATCTCCCTGCCGTGTTTGTTGATCTCCACCTGTTTGTTGCTTTTCCTGTGTTTAGAGGTTGAAAATGCTCTGTTGGTGCAAACTTAATAAAGCTTAACAAGACGCACATCCATTGGAACTACCCAGATGGCAGAGCCTAGGCTGAGTGTCACATGGCTTTCTGGTGTGCTTGTATTGAAAAGAAAGGAGGGACAGATTCCATTGAGTTCATCTCCTGACTAAAGGATCCATAAAATGTTAAACTCCAGTTATCCTAATTCGCTGATAATGGTTTCAATAAAAGTGTCTATTCATTTGCTGTTTGCCACCCAGTGTATAACCGATTCCTGTCAAATCAGAATAAGCTTGCTCACTGCTAGGAATGGCTTTGAAAAAAATTTAAAACACAAAGTATATCAAAGACAGGACAGGAGGGGAAATGACTTGTGGCTTCTGGATGTGTAATGGGTGAACTTGGTAGGGAATCCACACTCTGAACGGAAACAGCAGAAATTACTTTTGTAGCTTCTTCTATTTTGTGAAAAAGCCCCGGAGGAGTTTGCCAGTGCTCAGGCCATGCTGTAGGATGAATGAAATGCTAGCCTCGGCATGAGAGCAATGTCTGCCACGAGTAGACAGACAGACTTTACTTGTCATATGCTGACTTTTCAAAGCACAACCATTTTGTTTGCTGTTAGTAAACTATATTATCTAAAATAATAAATAAAATTTCTGAGTATATTTCATAGCCTTTCTTTTTCCTCCTTTGCTTAAGCCACCTCAAAACTAAAAGATGGCCCCAGTCTTGCCTTCCTTAGCAGAATGGGTTGCTTGCAGCACCATTAAATAACCAACACTTCTCTCAGTCCCTCTAATTGTTATGGCTTTTGCCGTCTAATCAAGCTGCTTCGTCTCTAAGCTCTGGATTTGCTACTGGATTCCCACAAACGACAATGCCTCAGAGTTACCACACTGTTTTAGAAGACACCTTTAAAGTTCAGTTCCCAGCATTTCAGTTCGCATACTTGTAGTTTTTTGTTCATTTCTATTCCACTTGGGCCAATTTGAGTCCATGAAAATCAATTCTAAACCAAACCTTCACCTCGAAGGAAACATATGGACTCCAGATAACTTAAACTGAAGCATCTCAGCTGTGTCATTAGCTGAGACATGGCATCCCTTAGCTTAGGACTGGTGGAAGAGATGTGAAAATGAAAGAGGAGATGAGACTCCTCCCAACTGCTGCAGGTTTCCTTCATGGGAACAGGAAAGGCACCAATATCAGCACTGGAGTCAAGACTACACACCTAGCTAGACACAGTGGGGTTGAGGATTTTATGATGCAGAAAAGAGAATTGTGCTGAGGTCAAAAATTCCATCTGTAGATCTGTTTCTTGCAGTCTCGGGACAGTAAATGCTGGCACTGTACTAGTGAGTGTTGCCTTTCTCCTCAGGGCCTTGGGCAGATATCCTTGCCAACATGCTGACCTCAGGGGCTTTTGAATTCTTTCCTGATTCTTTGTTCTAGAAGCAGCTCTCCAGTATCCCCTCTTTATCTTGACTTTGTCCTGAATTCCTCTTCACTCACCACCAGCTATCCTTCTGTTAGAGCTCATAAAGTCGCCCACTCCTCAATGACAAACATTTTAGTGAACTGAACATAGAAATTCTCTCCTCCTTGGCAATTCTGTTGAGTGTCTTGTCTTTCATTTCTCCTCATACCTGAACTTATTTTTTTTCCAGACAGTATAGAACTCTGTGACCATGCTATATGGATCAACAAACCAACTTAACTTTTTCAAATCCTTGTTCTTTAAATGTCCTACTGCTCTTCAGAGCACCATAGACTGAATCTTGTTCTTTAGTCAAATGTAAGCTTTATCAAAAAAAAAAACAAAAAACAAAAAACACCAATGACAGTTAACACCGGTTTCATGATGTCAACCTCAACCTACACACTTACTGCACTTGGCATCTTTTTCTGACTTAAATTCTACCTGACTGTAACCTCCACACCACCCTTCTTTGCTGTATATATGTCCTCCTCTCTCTGTCCTCCTGTCTTTCCACAGTTTTTCTCTCATCGTACCTACCCTTGGGTGTCTTGCTTTCATACGTTTTTTTATACGGAATTCCTCTTTATATGCTAAGGATTACCATATCTCTGCTTTTGTTCTTCTTGAAAAACACATCTGTACAAATGCCCACAGAACATTAGATTATTTGCACTTCTTTGGGGCTTGTTAATCCATCCTCATTGATTCTCAAGCTATAGCATTTACTAGTCTCTGTCTAAACACAAATTGTGGAGCACCTATTTCTTTTTCTTTATGTTTCCATTTTCTCCCAATCTCCCAAATCTTGACTCTGGCCTTCTATACCCAAATTTAGACATGAATACTAACCACCTACTTATCATTTGGGCCAGAATGAGAGTCATCCTAAAAATTGGTTCTTTTCTGACATCACGTTGACATTTCCTTTCCTTTATTCTGTATATATGTCATTAGTTATTCCAGGTTCCCTTTTATGTGACATGTAGTATCCCCAAGCATCTTGTTTTAAATGGTTGCTCTTTAGCTGGTGATGCTATTGTGGAGCCTCAAGTGGATGAGGCCCCTTTGGCAGAAGTAAATCATGACAGGTGGGCCTTGAAAGGTTATCTTCTAGCCCGTGATTGTGGTCTACTCTCTCTGCTTCCATGTCTACTAGGATATGAGCAGTCTCCTCCACATAGTTCTACCATCATGAACTTCCCTGCTTCCCTGCCATCATAGACTAATTCTTATTATCAGAAGTGAAAAGAAATCTTTCTTTATTTAAGTTCTGTCCGTTGCTTCTTATGTTTATTTTAGTTTTTGAAACTGGATTTCATGTATGCTGGGCTGGCCTCACACTCACTCGGTAGCACCCAGAACAACTTTAAACTTCTAATCCACCTGACTATACCTCCCAAGTGCTAGGATGACAGTTGTATACCACCATGCCTAAAATATGCGGTGCTAGGACTCAAACTTGACGTTTTGAACATTTGAGAGAGGTACTATACCAAGTGATCTATTTGCCTAGCTACTTAAGTTCCTTCTTCTATGCTTTTTTTAAAACCTAAATTACTGCCATATTTCCTTCTAATTATATTACTATTGTTGACCTACATTTCTTCCTTATGCCATTAGTTCTATAATTAAAATTTCCTGAGACTGATTAGGTCAAGACTAAGTACATAAAGACAACATGGGAAGACTTTAAATAGTTGCACTATCTTCTCACGTTGGGTCTTGTTGGCCTATTAATGCTCAAGCAACATCAGCTGAATATAGCCCATTTCTTATCTGTGTTGTATGTGTCTCCACCACGAAACTTCCCCCTCCTCAGTCAGGAAAGTTTCTGGTGGTCTTTTCATGTTTCTTCTAAGTTATGTCTTTTGAGGAGCTTGTGTTTGCTGCTACAACTCTGTGTAGCTCTCCTTACAATATATTTTATTGCTGCAAATATCTCATTTGTGTGTGGACTGTTAAGTTTCCTGGGAATGTGAATTGAAGGTTATTTGTCAGTCATAAAATTTCAAATGATGCAGAATGCTCAATTAATATCTGTGGACTACACAGGTGGATAAAGTTACAAACATCAGGTGAGCATCTTCCCTCTCATCCCTTTAAATGTCAGCTTTAGAATCTTGCAATTCTCAAGGGAATTTTATTCCTAATACTGAGTCACATATTAATAATTTCGCCTTATACATCCAGTGTCTCTGCTTTCTAGGGCTCATTTATTTTATGTCAAGATGTAATCCTGATTTATTTTCCAATAATTATACTTAGGAAAATGCACAGAAAAACAAGTAAATTCCCCCCAGAGCACAGCAGAATCCTTTTAAAAATCAAAATATACTGGAGTTGACAAAAT
This sequence comes from Apodemus sylvaticus, assembly GCF_947179515.1. Taxonomy (NCBI): domain Eukaryota; kingdom Metazoa; phylum Chordata; class Mammalia; order Rodentia; family Muridae; genus Apodemus; species Apodemus sylvaticus. Next base: position 37,693,995 of record NC_067476.1, on the reverse strand, counting down.
TAGAATTTTCAACTTTGAAAGAGAAACTGTTTAGCTGAACAATTTGATTTAGAGTAGGTCAACAAACTAGCTCCTTCATCAAAAACTGTAAGGCCAAAGAAAGAGCACCTTATCAATTAGTAAAAAGTCTGCTTACATCTCCTAAAGATGGGTCTAATAATGTCTTGGTTTAAAATTCTTTCTCTTTCGTTCCAGTTAACAAAGCCTGCTAATAAAAATTTTAGCCAGCATATTCAAATGAACGGCTCATCTACAGTATGATCTTCAACCCTATTTTTATAGACAAACTGTACAGAAAATACAGAATTTCAGTGTTTCCCCACCTTGGGTAAGGGGAAATCATCAGCCAAGGCAGGCTACCATCATCCTTCTTGTTCACAGAACAATAGAAACATACCTTTACTCCAGTACATTAATGTCTCGATCTCAACTTTGTGGATAGGAACAAACTTGTTGCTCTCTGTGAACATAGATTCAGGGAGGGGATACTAAGAGGGTCATAGCTATTTTATAATTTGTCAAGATACATATTCTAGCACTTTGCGGGGAAAAAGCACAGAACACAAGTGAGCTGATAAACTCATGACTGCTGTCCCTAATGACTGAGCTTCAAAAGAGATCTTAACTAAGTGAGCCAATTATTACATCGCCATGCATTTTTTATTCCTTCCTGTTAAATCATGCATTTGGTGTTATATAGAAGCTTTATGCTTATTAAAAAATAACCAGTATGTATGAGCTTATGAAAGGAAACTCACTTGGATTTTTTAAACAGCAAATGAAAACCTTCAAGTCTTACTGATGCCATATGGTATACTCAGAAACACTTGCAAAAGGAAAGTTAAACCTTGAATATATTAATGATTTTGCTGAAAGAAAAAAAGCCCCCTTTCCATCTTTGCATTTGAAAAGACTTTTGAATCAGGCATTAGGGAACACATGTCTGTAGAAAAAAAATCTGAATTCGGTAACATATATCTAATATTATGCTTATAAATAGTAAATGGTTTTGAATAACACAAAAGCTTAGCATTTTGTCCTAAAACTGCTCTAGAGGCTTAAAAATATCTACAGCTTATTTTCTGCTTACGTTTCTTCATTGTGTCTCATGAATTCTTCCACCTCACTTTTATGCAAAGGCCCAGCTAACCAAGTGTATATGTACTTGCATGACTCTAGAAGCATGAATCTCCATTGCCTTGACACTCAGTGGTTTTGCCTCCTCATAAAGTCTCTTATACATAAATTATACTATATGTAAATCTTCTGTCAAGATCCAGGTTGCTTGTTTTCTTAATTTTCTTTCTCTAAAATTGCAAAGGTGAGCCATTCAGAAAACCAAAGAGAAAGCAAAAACATGTTACACTAATGGAGAACTTATCCTGGTTGGATGGTCAACATCGAGCA